>NW_022881603.1:16916014-16921014 GCF_003369915.1 Drosophila miranda
TCTGCCGGAGGAGAGTTATACTGACTTAGTATCGGGTATAACCGTAGAGTTGCGGTGTCCGCAGCAACTCACAACGTTCCCCCTCGTTAGTTTTTATACCCGATACTCAAAATGAGTATTGCGGTATATTAGATTTGTGGTAAAAGTGGATGTGTGTAACGTCCAGAAGGAATCGTTTCCGACCCCATAAAGTATATATATTCTTGATCAGCATCAATAGCCGAGTCGATTGAGCCATGTCTGTCTGTCCGTCTGTCCGTCCGTCCGTCTGTCCGTCCCTTCAGCGCCTAGTGCTCAAAAATATTTCAAAACTTCGCCCCGCCCACTTCCGCCCCCACAAAGAACGAAAACCTGTGGCATCCACAGTTTTAAAGATATGAGAAAACCAAAAACGTAGAATTGTAGAGAATGACCATATCTTTAAGACTGCGGAATCTGAATTGGATTGTATTATTATTATAGCCAGCATCAAGAAAACAAGTTCATTTTTTCTCGCCCTGTCTCTCTCTAACACACGTAGCATAGGCGGCTTTTCTTAGAGTAAAACATTAGCGCCTAGATCTCAGAGACTACAAAAGCTAGAGCAACCAAATTGGGTATCCACACTCCTAATATATCGGACCGAGACGAGTTTGTTTCAAAATTTCGCCACACCCCTTCCGCCCCCGCAAAGGACGAAAATCTGGGGATATTCAAAAATCTCAGAGACTATTAAGGCTAGAGTAACCAAATTTGTTATCCGCACTCCTGTTAGATCTTACTATAAAACGTGTATCTCAAAATTTCGCCCCACCCCCTTCCGCCCCACAAAGGACGAAAATCGGTTGCATCCACAATATTAAGGATACGAGAAAACTAAAAACGCAGAATCATAGATAATGACCATATCTATTGCTGAATCTGGATCAGATCAGATCATTTTTATAGCCAATAGGAACAAATCAATTTGCAGTGGCTACGCAGCGCCCGACGTCACGCTCAGACTGATTTTCTGTCTCTCTCGCACGTACTCTTTGTCGTGTCGTTTAATATTAGCGGCGTCTGCCGGAGGAGAGTTATACTGACTTAGTATCGGGTATAACCGTAGAGTTGCGGTGTCCGCAGCAACTCACAACGTTCCCCCTCGTTAGTTTTATTTACCCGATACTCAAAATGAGTATTGCGGTATATTAGATTTGTGGTAAAAGTGGATGTGTGTAACGTCCAGAAGGAATCGTTTCCGACCCCATAAAGTATATATATTCTTGATCAGCATCAATAGCCGAGTCGATTGAGCCATGTCTGTCTGTCCGTCTGTCCGTCTGTCCGTCCGTCCGTCTGTCCGTCCCCTTCAGCGCCTAGTGCTCAAAGACTATAAGAGCTAGAGCAACGATGTTTTGGATCCAGACTTCTGTGATATGTCACTGCTACAAAAATATTTCAAAACTTCGCCCCGCCCACTTCCGCCCCCACAAAGAACGAAAATCTGTGGCATCCACAGTTTTAAAGATATGAGAAAACCAAAAACGTAGAATTGTAGAGAATGACCATATCATTAAGACTGCGGAATCTGAATTGGATCGTATTATTATTATAGCCAACATCAAGAAAACAATTTCATTTTTTCTCGCCCTGTCTCTCTCTAACACACACGTAGCATAGGCGGCTTTTCTTAGAGTAAAACATTAGCGCCTAGATCTCAGAGACTACAAAAGCTAGAGCAACCAAATTTGGTATCCACACTCCTAATATATCGGACCGAGACGAGTTTGTTTCAAAATTTCGCCACCCCCCCTTCCGCCCCCGCAAAGGACGAAAATCTGGGGATATTCAAAAATCTCAGAGACTATTAAGGCTAGAAAAACCAAATTTGTTATCCGCTCTCCTGTTAGATCTTACTATAAAACGTGTATCTCAAAATTTCGCCCCACCCCCTTCCGCCCACACAAAGAACGAAAATCTGTTGCACCCACAATATTGCCCATTCGAGAAAACTAAAAACGCAGAATCATAGATAATGACCATATCTATCAGATTGCTGAATCTGGATCAGATCAGATCATTTTTATAGCCAATAGGAACAAATCAATTTGCAGTGGCTAGGCAGCGCCCGACGTCACGCTCAGACTGATTTTCTGTCTCTCTCGCACGTACTCTTTGTCGTGTCGTTTAATATTAGCGGCGTCTGCCGGAGGAGAGCCATACTGACTTAGTATCGGGTATAACCGTAGAGTTTCGGTGTCCGCAGCAACTCACAACGTTCCCCCTCGTTTTCTGTCTGGATTTGTATTGTTATACCCGATACTCAAAATGATTATTGGGGTATATTAGATTTGTGGTAAAAGTGGATGTGTGTAACGTCCAGAAGGAATCGTTTCCGACCCCATAAAGTATATATATGCTTGATCAACATCAATAGCCGATTCGATTGAGCCCTGTCTGTCTGTCCGTCCGTCCGTCTGTCCGTCTGTCCGTCCCCTTCAGCGCCTAGTGCTCAAAGACTATAAGAGCTAGAGCAACGATGTTTTGGATCCAGACTTCTGTGATATGTCACTGCTACAAAAATATTTCAAACCTTCGCCCCGCCCCCTTCCGCCCCACAAAGGACGAAAATCTCTGGCATCCACAATTTTAAAGATATGAGAAAACCAAAAACGTAGAATTGTAGAGAATGACCATATCTTTAAGACTGCGGAATCTGAATTTGATCGAATTATTATTATAGCCAGCATCAAGAAAACAATTTTATTTTTTTTCGCCCTGTCTCTCTCTAACACACACGTAGCATAGGCGGCTTTGCTTAGAGTAAAACATTAGCGCCTAGATCTCAGAGACTACAAAAGCTAGAGCAACCAAATTTGGTATCCACACTCCTAACATATCGGACCGCGACGAGTTTGTTTCAAAATTTCGCCACACCCCTTCCGCCCCCGCAAAGGACGAAAATCTGGGGATATTCAAAAATCTCAGAGACTATTAAGGCTAGAGTAACCAAATTTGGTATCCGCACTCCTGTTAAATCTTACTATAAAACGTGTATCTCAAAATCAGATCAGATCAGATCATTTTTATAGCCAATAGGAACAAATCAATTTGCAGTGGCTACGCAGCGCCCGACGTCACGCTCAGACTGGTTTTCTGTCTCTCTCGCACGCACTCTTTGTCGTGTCGTTTAATATTAGCGGCGTCTGCCGGAGGAGAGCCATACTGACTTAGTATCGGGTATAACCGTAGGGTTGCGTTGTCCGCAGCAACTCACAACGTTCCCCCTCGTTTTGTATGGTTTCTCTGATTGAACGGGACTTCACAACGAAACACAGCCCACCAACACACCACTCAACCCACTGTGCATGATTGTACCTTTAATTTCCACGCGAAAGCAACATATTTCTCTTGATTTTCATTTCAAAGAGAAATATTTAATTATTCCAACCGTTAAACACGCAAATGGGTCCCATGTCGAGATGTTCTTTCGGTCGTAATAATTGAGTGCCCCTTCGATGCAGTTCATTTCATTCACTCACCTGCACATTTCTGTAGCCAAAGATAAGGAATAGATAGACGAAAAGTACCAGAACGGGAACATAAGTTAATCTGGGCCGCATCCAGTGGGAAAATCGAGCCATTTTTTCTAGAGAAACGTCATGACTTTAACTGGGGAACACACAGCTGACTACTGAATGACGGTTGCGTGGGTGCACGGGTGCCCGACACTGCGGGCAGTATCAGCTTATTCAAAAAAAATGTGTTATCACCATAGCTCGCAAACGACGGTCAACACTTTTTCCCTTTGCTGTCTCGTCACTGACAAAACCGAAAAAGACCACGAAGACACGGTCTCTCACTGAGCAGAACACTTTTTGTCTCTTCGCTTGTGTTATGTGTTTCGGGTTTTCGGGTGAGCCCGACACACGATCGTGTCTCACAATAACAACTTAGAAAGACACTTTGGTCAAGCGCTCACAGCAAAAGTGTCTTTAGATGAGCAGAACCAAAAAAGTGTCTGAGTAAAGTGTTTTTATACCCGATACTCAAAATGAGTATTGGGGTATATTAGATTTGTGGTAAAAGTGGATGTGTGTAACGTCCAGAAGGAATCGTTTCCGACCCCATAAAGATCCATAGATCCCCATAGATCCAGACTTCTGTGATATGTCACTGCTACAAAAATATTTCAAAACTTCGCCCCGCCCACTTCCGCCCCCACAAAGAACGAAAATCTGTGGCATCCACAGTTTTAAAGATATGAGAAAACCAAAAACGTAGAATTGTAGAGAATGACCATATCTTTAAGACTGCGGAATCTGAATTGGATCGTATTATTATTATAGCAAGCATCAAGAAAACAATTTCATTTTTTCTCGCCCTGTCTCTCTCTAACACACACGTAGCATAGGCGGCTTCGCTTAGAGTAAAACATTAGCGTCTAGATCTCAGAGACTACACAAGCTAGAGCAACCAAATTTGGTATCCACACTCCTAATATATCGGACCGAGACGAGTTTGTTTCAAAATTTCGCCACACCCCCTTCCGCCCCCGCAAAGGACGAAAATCTGGGGATATTCAAAAATCTCAGAGACTATTAAAGCTAGAGTAACCAAATTTGGTATCCGCACTCCTGTTAGATCTTAATAAAAAACGTGTATCTCAAAATTTCGCCCCACCCCCTTCCGCCCCCACAAAGGTCGAAAATCTGTTGCATCCACAATATTGCACATTCGAGAAAACTAAAAACGCAGAATCATAGATAATGACCATAACTATCAGATTGCTGAATCTGGATCAGATCAGATCATTTTTATAGCCAATAGGAACAAATCAATTTGCAGTGGCTACGCAGCGCCCGACGTCACGCTCAGACTGATTTTCTGTCTCTCTCGCACGCACTCTTTGTCGTGTCGTTTAATATTAGCGGCGTCTGCCAGAGGAGAGCCATACTGACTTAGTATCGGGTATAACCGTAGAGTTTCGGTGTCCGCAGCAACTCACAACGTTCCCCCTCGTTTTCTGTCTGGATTTG
>NW_022881603.1:18786721-18915771 GCF_003369915.1 Drosophila miranda
TGAAATTGAAACTGAAGAGCGATTGCTAGTATTCCTTAAGTCTGCCTCTTGGCTTGCTCTACTCCTAACGTCTGCTGGTACATGCTGATAATTCGAAGCCTGCTCCGCAAGTCCCGATCTCAATTGAAACGAACTCAGCTGATGGCTCAATGCTGTCTCTATATGGGCGGTTAGCTTCTCCAACAACGTCTTTTGTTGGGTGCCCATCATTGACCTTACCAAATTAACAATTTCACTTTTATCCATGGCGTTAGATGAATTCAGCGATTGGCTAGTTGGGTCTGTAGGGGTAGGATTTCCCTCCCTTTGCTTAGATCTCGTTACTATATTTGACTTGGGAATAGCGCCTCTGCCTCTACCTCGAAATCTACTTCCACTTGGCCCTGGCGCATCGAGGGGAATTCCTTCAGTGTTCGAATCTCCTACCTCTGCAAGGTCCGCGTTATTTAATTCCGTCGCCAAATCAACATTTCCCCGAACTAACAATTCTGTAGTGCATAGTCCGCGACAGGTTGGACAACTCGGTGAACTCTTAAGCCAATCGGCCAAACAGGAATGGTGAAATTGATGTTGACACGGTGTCGTGGCAAACAATTGATCTTTCTCAAGTTTATCGTGGCAAATGCGACAATAGCCATGCTGATTTAATGCAGTTTCAAAGCTATTATCTTTACTGGCCATATTTCCTCTTAATTTTTTTTTTTCCCAATCAGCAAAATATTTTCTGTCTTTTCCACAAATGCCAATTCTACATCGATGTGTAACTCCTCTCTTCTGCCTCTATGATTATTGAATTAAATGGATATTAAAGGTTCCTATTAGACTATGTCTGATACTCGTCGGGAACTCAAAGTTTCTCTAAGACCCGCCATTCCAAGTACCGAACAAGTCAGGTTCCTATAAAGTTGAAAGTGGTCGTGCGTCTGGTTGGGTCGATCAATACAAAATCCTGAATTGCAATCGCAAATTCCACAGCTCAGATACACGGCACTAACATCTTTATTCTACTAAAATATTTTCTTCAGACATCTATACAGTTCACGCCGTCATTTCTTGGTAGACCAATCCCTACTCAGTCGAATTGAAATCTCCATTCCAAAAGCTGACTACACGTCTACACGATATACCGAATTTTCTAATTAACAGGCTAATGGATGTATTAACAGAGCTTAACCGTGAAGCACGAAGGTTACTCCAACCGTTCGGAATTATCCTCATCTGGAAATAATCGTATCTTTTCTACCCTTTTCCGATTATAACACGTCGTTTCGTCTTCGGGCCCCACGTTGGGCGCCATTTTATAATGTTACGGCTACGGGCTGGTTAAATCTTGTTGGCAATGCAGCCTCAGCAGGAAAGGGAATCGGGGTTAGTGCACTATACTGCGCTCTGGGCTCAGATCGCCGGATGGGGTCGGGGTCTTTCCTATCCCTATACTTCCCGGTTCTCGCCATATTATAAAAATTTAAGTGCACTGACACAGAATCTACTTTGATCAAAACAAAAAAAAACAAATGTAATCAATCCCCGGTCGGCATAGATGGCAAGAAGGAATCCGGTAGTCGCGTATTTAATTTAGTGATCCTAGGTGTAGGAGATCACTAGTTCTTCTATACCCTCCCTACCTTCCGCAATGCGTGGAACGATGTTGGCATGGCCCCTAACGTAACTACCGCTGCCTTATTACACTCGATGCATCATTGGCATTATGTACTTAGACAGAATGGTTGTTATTTGTTCCAAATTCATGTTAATTCAAAATAGTTCTATTAATCAAGATTCAAAAGATTCATATATAACAAAATGTTCATTAACTTAAGAATATAAAATACAATTCATAGCAAAACTAAGCCTTTTTACTCACGAAGGTCAACATTTCCATTCAATACGAAACTAATGATCATTACCAAATTCAAACACTTTCCTTGACAAGCTCGTTGGGCCCAATGAACTGCTTCGGTAGCTGTGGAACAATATTAATTATATAAAAATAGTAAAGAATTAAAGAATGATATTTTGGCCGACATTGCCAGAGTGACCCTTCCATGGATTTCGGTCTCGAGAGACGAAAAAGAACATTCGAGCAATTAAAGCTCCATATTCGAAGTAGCTGTTTTTAAAGCCTTGGTGTTCGAACTAATCAAGTTGGCGCGTGATTTGAATCTGCTTTATATCTGGGAAATTATTAGGGAATTTAATCTGGGTTTGCTTCACTGGCCACTACACTCTCCACCACCAGATTATGTCCCGGAGTGATCGACAGGGATCGTAATTTAGTGCCAGGCCAGTGTCTTTGTTTAATCGCCTTAGCATCACCTACGTCGATCGAGTGCGAAATAATGCTGGTTCTGCCCAATCCGTCTCGTTCGTACGAAGGAAAAATTTCGACGACACCTTGCAGTCTCTCCTGCTCTTTACTAGAAAGTTTGTGTAACTTGGGTGAGCTTTCCTCATCCTCCGTGGGACCTATATCTAACTCAGAGACACTTTCGCTCATGAGTCGATCAGCAAGTTTAAATTTCCTAAAAAAGTCAATTCCTAAGTAAACCTCTTGGGTTAAGTTTGGTATGATGAAAAAATCTATACTTTCCGTGAGACTACGATATGTAATAGTCGCTGTGAAAATGCCCTCAACCGAGCATTTGGTTCCGCTGGCTGTTTTAGACCTTCCCGAACACTTACGTGATTTCGGATGGTTAAGGAGAGCACGGGCGGCATTGTTGCCAACGCAACTAACCGACGCTCCAGAATCTAACAAGGCGTTGTAAACCTTGACTTCAATCGTGATGGGTGTGTACAGACGGTTATCTCCCGTACTGAATATGGAAGCAATTAAGCATTGTCGAGTGCTAACAACTGTTTTCCAAAATTTGAGTAATCGAAGGGTAGATCTTTTAGATTTTGTCGTAGTTGATATGGTACAAAGATCGCCAAATATCCTATTTCTAGCTTTCTTGTAATTTGACAGTCTTACATGTAAAGGTAAATATCTAGTTGGTCGTTTTTCCGATAAAAATCCTGAGTCCATAGCGGTTTTAGCTAAACCCTCATCTATAGTCTGACTGATGCTTTCGCTATGTTTTGGTACGGATGTGTTCGTTGACACATCCCGCAGCCGGTTTTCCGAAGGATGGCACTTAGAGCAACGTGGCTTGTAAACATTCTTGGTTCCACAACCGTAACAAAATATGCTTCTAGGTTCCACACAATCATCCCATCTATGCCCTATCTTATCACAATTCCACCAGGACATCTTATTACGCATGATCGCTGATATTATTGGTTCAGGCTCCTCAAGGTGTTCCCTCTCCGGAGAGATCTCGGAGATGTTGCGACGGTTTACAAAAGGCGTTTTGTAAGAAGGGTTTCGAAGTTCCGAATAAAATTGTTCGTGCTTTTTAACCTCTAAAAGTAAATTCTTTATCGAAGAGATATTCAAATGTAGTAGCTCGTGATGAAGTGTACTTTTCGAATTGTCAATCAACAGTTTAGCAAGGTCGCATTCTGGTAGGCTACGCTCGAGTCTATTCACCAACTCTTCTATACTATTCTGATAGGAATCAAAAGGTTCATTTTCCCCTTGCTTCCGTTTCGCGATTCTACGCCATATGTCGACATCCGTGGCAGCATCGTCATATTTATCCCTAAATGCCAGACAAAAAGTCTCCCACGCGAACTCTTCATGTTTACGATGGAACTGCCAGAACCAATCACCTGCTTTTGCGGATAACAATAAGTGAAAATGATCGCAAACCAGCTGGAAATTGTTTCCCAGGGTCTGTGCCGTCAAGGAACGTACCCGGTAAATAAATTCTGTGGCCGATAGACCGTCCTTACTACCGTCAAACTTTACCTTCCAGTTTTGAATAACATGTCCTACCTTTTCTGGTGAAATTGAAACTGAAGAGCGATTGCTAGTATTCCTTAAGTCTGCCTCTTGGCTTGCTCTACTCCTAACGTCTGCTGGTACATGCTGATAATTCGAAGCCTGCTCCGCAAGTCCCGATCTCAATTGAAACGAACTCAGCTGATGGCTCAATGCTGTCTCTATATGGGCGGTTAGCTTCTCCAACAACGTCTTTTGTTGGGTGCCCATCATTGACCTTACCAAATTAACAATTTCACTTTTATCCATGGCGTTAGATGAATTCAGCGATTGGCTAGTTGGGTCTGTAGGGGTAGGATTTCCCTCCCTTTGCTTAGATCTCGTTACTATATTTGACTTGGGAATAGCGCCTCTGCCTCTACCTCGAAATCTACTTCCACTTGGCCCTGGCGCATCGAGGGGAATTCCTTCAGTGTTCGAATCTCCTACCTCTGCAAGGTCCGCGTTATTTAATTCCGTCGCCAAATCAACATTTCCCCGAACTAACAATTCTGTAGTGCATAGTCCGCGACAGGTTGGACAACTCGGTGAACTCTTAAGCCAATCGGCCAAACAGGAATGGTGAAATTGATGTTGACACGGTGTCGTGGCAAACAATTGATCTTTCTCAAGTTTATCGTGGCAAATGCGACAATAGCCATGCTGATTTAATGCAGTTTCAAAGCTATTATCTTTACTGGCCATATTTCCTCTTAATTTTTTTTTTTCCCAATCAGCAAAATATTTTCTGTCTTTTCCACAAATGCCAATTCTACATCGATGTGTAACTCCTCTCTTCTGCCTCTATGATTATTGAATTAAATGGATATTAAAGGTTCCTATTAGACTATGTCTGATACTCGTCGGGAACTCAAAGTTTCTCTAAGACCCGCCATTCCAAGTACCGAACAAGTCAGGTTCCTATAAAGTTGAAAGTGGTCGTGCGTCTGGTTGGGTCGATCAATACAAAATCCTGAATTGCAATCGCAAATTCCACAGCTCAGATACACGGCACTAACATCTTTATTCTACTAAAATATTTTCTTCAGACATCTATACAGTTCACGCCGTCATTTCTTGGTAGACCAATCCCTACTCAGTCGAATTGAAATCTCCATTCCAAAAGCTGACTACACGTCTACACGATATACCGAATTTTCTAATTAACAGGCTAATGGATGTATTAACAGAGCTTAACCGTGAAGCACGAAGGTTACTCCAACCGTTCGGAATTATCCTCATCTGGAAATAATCGTATCTTTTCTACCCTTTTCCGATTATAACACGTCGTTTCGTCTTCGGGCCCCACGTTGGGCGCCATTTTATAATGTTACGGCTACGGGCTGGTTAAATCTTGTTGGCAATGCAGCCTCAGCAGGAAAGGGAATCGGTGTTAGTGCACTATACTGCGCTCTGGGCTCAGATCGCCGGATGGGGTCGGGGTCTTTCCTATCCCTATACTTCCTGGTTCTCGCCATATTATAAAAATTTAAGTGCACTGACACAGAATCTACTTTGATCAAAACAAAAAAAAACAAATGTAATCAATCCCCGGTCGGCATAGATGGCAAGAAGGAATCCGGTAGTCGCGTATTTAATTTAGTGATCCTAGGTGTAGGAGATCACTAGTTCTTCTATACCCTCCCTACCTTCCGCAATGCGTGGAACGATGTTGGCATGGCCCCTAACGTAACTACCGCTGCCTTATTACACTCGATGCATCATTGGCATTATGTACTTAGACAGAATGGTTGTTATTTGTTCCAAATTCATGTTAATTCAAAATAGTTCTATTAATCAAGATTCAAAAGATTCATATATAACAAAATGTTCATTAACTTAAGAATATAAAATACAATTCATAGCAAAACTAAGCCTTTTTAATCACGAAGGTCAACATTTCCATTCAATACGAAACTAATGATCATTACCAAATTCAAACACTTTCCTTGACGAGCTCGTTGGGCCCAATGAACTGCTTCGGTAGCTGTGGAACAATATTAATTATATAAAAATAGTAAAGAATTAAAGAATGATATTTTGGCCGACATTGCCATAGTGACCCTTCCATGGATTTCGGTCTCGAGAGACGAAAAAGAACATTCGAGCAATTAAAGCTCCATATTCGAAGTAGCTGTTTTTAAAGCCTTGGTGTTCGAACTAATCAAGTTGGCGCGTGATTTGAATCTGCTTTATATCTGGGAAATTATTAGGGAATTTAATCTGGGTTTGCTTCACTGGCCACTACACTCTCCACCACCAGATTATGTCCCGGAGTGATCGACAGGGATCGTAATTTAGTGCCAGGCCAGTGTCTTTGTTTAATCGCCTTAGCATCACCTACGTCGATCGAGTGCGAAATAATGCTGGTTCTGCCCAATCCGTCTCGTTCGTACGAAGGAAAAATTTCGACGACCCCTTGCAGTCTCTCCTGCTCTCTACTAGAAAGTTTGTGTAACTTGGGTGATCTTTCCTCATCCTCCGTGGGACCTATATCTAACTCAGAGACTCTTTCGCTCATGAGTCGATCAGCAAGTTTAAATTTCCTAAAAAAGTCAATTCCTAAGTAAACCTCTTGGGTAAAGTTTGGTATGATGAAAAAATCTATACTTTCCGTGAGACTACGATATGTAATAGTCGCTGTGAAAATGCCCTCAACCGAGCATTTGGTTCCGCTGGCTGTTTTAGACCTTCCCGAACACTTACGTGATTTCGGATGGTTAAGGAGAGCACGGGCGGCATTGTTGCCAACGCAACTAACCGACGCTCCAGAATCTAACAAGGCGTTGTAAACCTTGTCTTCAATCGTGATGGGTGTGTACAGACGGTTATCTCCCGTACTGAATATGGAAGCAATTAAGCATTGTCGAGTGCTAACAACTGTTTTCCAAAATTTGCGTAATCGAAGGGTAGATCTTTTAGATTTTGTCGTAGTTTATATGGTACAAAGATCGCCAAATATCCTATTTCTAGCTTTCTTGTAATTTGACAGTCTTACATGTAAAGGAAAATATCTAGTTGGTCGTTTTTCCGATAAAAATCCTGAGTCCATAGCGGTTTTAGCCAAACCCTCATCTATAGTCTGACTGATGCTTTCGCTATGTTTTGGTACGGATGTGCCTACAGGGGGTTCGTTGACACATCCCGCAGCCGGTTTTCCGAAGGATGGCAGTTAGAGCAACGTGGCTTGTAAACATTCTTGGTTCCACAACCGTAACAAAATATGCTTCTAGGTTCCACACAATCATCCCATCTATGCCCTATCTTATCACAATTCCACCAGGACATCTTATTACGCATGATCGCTGATATTATTGGTTCAGGCTCCTCAAGGTGTTCCCTCTCCGGAGAGATCTCGGAGATGTTGCGACGGTTTACAAAAGGCGTTTTGTAAGAAGGGTTTCGAAGTTCCGAATAAAATTGTTCGTACTTTTTAACCTCTTAAAGTAATTTCTTTATCGAAGAGATATTCAAATGTAGTAGCTCGTGATGAAGTGTACTTTTCGAATTGTCAATCAACAGTTTAGCAAGGTCGCATTCTGGTAGGCTACGCTCGAGTCTATTCACCAACTCTTCTATACTATTCTGATAGGAATCAAAAGGTTCATTTTCCCCTTGCTTCCGTTTCGCGATTCTACGCCATATGTCGGCATCCGTGGCAGCATCGTCATATTTATCCCTAAATGCCAGACAAAAAGTCTCCCACGCGAACTCTTCATGTTTACGATGGAACTGCCAGAACCAATCACCTGCTTTTGCGGATAACAATAAGTGCAAATGATCGCAAACCAGCTGGAAATTGTTTCCAGGGTCTGTGCCGTCAAGGAACGTACCCGGTAAGTAAATTCTGTGGCCGATAGACTGTCCTTACTACCGTCAAACTTTACCTTCCAGTTTTGAATAACATGTCCTACCTTTTCTGGTGAAATTGAAACTGAAGAGCGATTGCTAGTATTCCTTAAGTCTGCCTCTTGGCTTGCTCTACTCCTAACGTCTGCTGGTACATGCTGATAATTCGAAGCCTGCTCCGCAAGTCCCGACCTCAATAGAAACGAACTCAGCTGATGGCTCAATGCTGTCTCTATATGGGCGGTTAGCTTCTCCAACAACGTCTTTTGTTGGGTGCCGATCATTGACCTTACCAAATTAACAATTTCACTTTTATCCATGGCGTTAGATGAATTCAGCGATTGGCTAGTTGGGTCTGTAGGGGTAGGATTTCCCTCCCTTTGCTTAGATCTCGTTACTATATTTGACTTGGGAATAGCGCCTCTGCCTCTACCTCGAAATCTACTTCCACTTGGCCCTGGCGCATCGAGGGAATTCCTTCAGTGTTCGAATCTCCTACCTCTGCAAGGTCCGCGTTATTTAATTCCGTCGCCAAATCAACATTTCCCCGAACTAACAATTCTGTAGTGCATAGTCCGCGACAGGTTGGACAACTCGGTGAACTCTTAAGCCAATCGGTCAAACAGGAATGGTGAAATTGATGTTGACACGGTGTCGTGGCAAACAATTGATCTTTCTCAAGTTTATCGTGGCAAATGCGACAATAGCCATGCTGATTTAATGCAGTTTCAAAGCTATTATCTTTACTGGCCATATTTCCTCTTAATTTTTTTTTTCCCCAATCAGCAAAATATTTTCTGTCTTTTCCACAAATGCCAATTCTACCTCGATGTGTAACTCCTCTCTTCTGCCTCTATGATTATTGAATTAAATGGATATTAAAGGTTCCTATTAGACTATGTCTGATACTCGTCGGGAACTCAAAGTTTCTCTAAGACCCGCCATTCCAAGTACCGAACAAGTCAGGTTCCTATAAAGTTGAAAGTGGTCGTGCGTCTGGTTGGGTCGATCAATACAAAATCCTAAATTGCAATCGCAAATTCCACAGCTCAGATACACGGCACTAACATCTTTATTCTACTAAAATATTTTCTTCAGACATCTATACAGTTCACGCCGTCATTTCTTGGTAGACCAATCCCTACTCAGTCGAATTGAAATCTCCATTCCAAAAGCTGACTACACGTCTACACGATATACCGAATTTTCTAATTAACAGGCTAATGGATGTATTAACAGAGCTTAACCGTGAAGCACGAAGGTTACTCCAACCGTTCGGAATTATCCTCATCTGGAAATAATCGTATCTTTTCTACCCTTTTCCGATTATAACACGTCGTTTCGTCTTCGGGCCCCACGTTGGGCGCCATTTTATAATGTTACGGCTACGGGCTGGTTAAATCTTGTTGGCAATGCAGCCTCAGCAGGAAAGGGAATCGGGGTTAGTGCACTATACTGCGCTCTGGGCTCAGATCGCCGGATGGGGTCGGGGTCTTTCCTATCCCTATACTTCCCGGTTCTCGCCATATTATAAAAATTTAAGTGCACTGACACAGAATCTACTTTGATCAAAACAAAAAAAAAACAAATGTAATCAATCCCCGGTCGGCATAGATGGCAAGAAGGAATCCGGTAGTCGCGTATTTAATTTAGTGATCCTAGGTGGAGGAGATCACTAGTTCTTCTATACCCTCCCTACCTTCCGCAATGCGTGGAACGATGTTGGCATGGCCCCTAACGTAACTACCGCTGCCTTATTACACTCGATGCATCATTGGCATTATGTACTTAGACAGAATGGTTGTTATTTATTCCAAATTCATGTTAATTCAAAATAGTTCTATTAATCAAGATTCAAAAGATTCATATAAAACAAAATGTTCATTAACTTAAGAATATAAAATACAATTCATAGCAAAACTAAGCCTTTTTACTCACGAAGGTCAACATTTCCATTCAATACGAAACTAATGATCATTACCAAATTCAAACACTTTCCTTGACGAGCTCGTTGGGCCCAATGAACTGCATCGGTAGCTGTGGAACAATATTAATTATATAAAAATAGTAAAGAATCAAAGAATGATATTTTGGCCGACATTGCCAGAGTGAATCAAGGCCTAATCAAGTTGATTAGGAAAGGACTTAAGACATATGATAAAGAAATTAATTCTATAGGAAAGATATTCCTTAATATAACTGTATATGTTTATATGATTTTACATTTAAAGTCAAATTTAATTGAAGTGCAAACACAAGAATGCAAGCAAAAGAAAAGAACAAGACAAAGCAAAGAGAATGTCGATGATCAAATTAATGCACGTTTATATGTGTGTGCATACGCACGCATATGTCCGAATTCTCTTCGAACGAAAGCTCGCTCTTGGCGTGTGAGCTATCACGCTCTCCCTTTCATTACGCTGCACCGCTGCTATACCCTGCTATTTCGCGGGTATGTTCGTACTCACGAATCGATGATCACATGTTGTCCACGACACAGGTCACCCTAGATTCCGATTCCTGATCTTGTATTCACATCTTCTGCACAATTTTAGCTGACATAAATTTTCACTTTAATTCCTAGGCGTTGTCGATTCCGCATCAAGGATGTTGAGTTGCATCTCGCAAAATACGCTTAGAGGGCATTCAAAAGTCGATACAGATCGTCCGTACAAGGGAAACGCTGGTAATTCGAAGCGGCCAAAAATAAGACACTGGAGGTTGCGTGGGGGGGTTAGGCGTGAGAGCGCCAAAGCACGGCAGACCTCCAATGACCAAGAGATTCTGTAATAGATTCGGAATTCAGTGAATGTACCAAACCTGCTTTCCTCTATAATCACCTTCTTTTTCTCTACGTTGCACTTTGCACTTTCACCACACCATATAGCTTGATCTTGCTTTTTAGTCGATTCTCCGCCGACTTGCAGTTATGTAATTTGGTATGTATTATGTAATACAGGGACACGTGAACTTCCACTAGAGTTTGGCACTATTGGCACAGGCACAACCGAAGTGTTTTGGGAGAAAAATGGAATTGATCCGCGTGTTCACCGTCGCTGTCGGCTTAAGCGGCATAGACGAGCTTTAACGGGACCCTTCCATGGAATTCGGTCTCGAGAGACGAAAAAGAACATTCGAGCAATTAAAGCTCCATATTCGAAGTAGCTGTTTTTAAAGCCTTGGTGTTCGAATTAATCAAGTTGGCGCGTGATTTGAATCTGCTTTATATCTGGGAAATTATTAGGGAATTTAATCTGGGTTTGCTTCACTGGCCACTACAACCTCTGCGATTCGATCGCGGTCCCACCAACCTGCACTCTGGCGGTCTCGACCACTTTACGGCTGGATATCAGGACCGCCTCCGTTTTTTGGGCCGCCAGCTCCAGCCCCGCGGCGGCTAGCCACGCCTCGACGGCTTGTATGGCGATGTTGGCAAGCTCCTCCACTGCGGCAAGTTCCTTCGCTACCGCCACTATTGCGACGTCGTCAGCGAAACCCACCAGGTTAGTGTTGGCTGGCATCGGGAGCCGTAGGACCCCGTCGTACATGGCGTTCCAGAGCAGAGGTCCCAAAACGGAGCCCTGCGGGACTCCGGCTGAGACTTCGTATGCCCTAGAGCCCTGACATGTGTCCATTGTCAGCACCCTATTGCTGAAATAGCTGCGCGCTATATTCAGTAGGTAGCCCGGGATGTTGAAGGACCTCAGTGCCTCCAGCGTCCGGGTCCAGTCGGCCGAGTTGAAGGCGTTCCTTATGTCCAGTGTCACCACCAGACAATAGGACTTGGTTCCGCCTCTCCACCTAGTCCCAGCAATGGCTTCCTCCGCCGTTTGTACGACCCTCAAGATGGCGTCCAGCGTCGACCTCCCTTTCCTGAACCCGTATTGGTTCTGGGAGATACCGCCTGCTGCTTCGATGGCTGCGCTCAGCCTCGCACCGATCACCCTTTCGAAGACTTTTCCCATGGAGTCCAGAAGGCAGATGGGCCTGTAGGAAGAGGCCACCCCTGGCGGCTTGCCCGGCTTGGTTAATAGTAGCAGCCGTTGCCTTTTCCACCTCTCGGGGAACGTCCCCTCCTGGAGGCATTTGTTGAAAAGGCCCGCAACTTCCCTCGGGAGTAGAAGAAGTGCCAGCTTCAACGCGCTGTTGGGGATCGCATCCGGACCCGGAGCCTTCCTAGGTATCAGGTTTCTGCCTGCCTGCAACACCTCGGCTTCCGTAACCTCGCAGATGTCGCTCGGGCTATGCTCGAACCGCAGGGAGCTAGGGATCTGCCGTCCTCGAGGAAACAGTGCCCTGACTATACCTTCCAGTGCCTCTGGATCTGTTGGAGCTTTGCTGCCCGCGTTCAGCCTCTTCACCACCTCCCCAGGGGTCCTCTTCGGCGGCATCACACAGCTTAAGGAAGCATTCCCTCTTGCTGTTCCTTATGGCGGTCTTCAGATCCTTCCTCGCCGCTTTGTAGGTCTCGCTGCATCGGGCCAAGCACGGTGTGCCTCTGGCTCGCTGGAGCAGCCTTCTGGCCCGGTGGCAGGTTCTACGGAGAACCGCAATCGCTTCGCTCCACCAGAAAACTGGATCCTTGTGCTTCCGGAACGTCCCTCTCGGTAGCATGCTCTGGTCGCAGACGCCTTCAGGTGCGTCCGCCAATTTGGTCGCCATATCGTTGGCTCCGTCTGCATCGTTTGCAGAGTAGCTCTCAAGGGCGCTTGCGAAGGCTTGGGCCCTCAGCGTGTCCTGGCGGTACGCCTTCCCATGCCGGAACGGGGTACCTCTCGATCGGGCAAGGGTGCCCAGGGTGCATAGTATGGCCTCGTGGTCGCTGGCAGTGTATACGTCGCTGATCCTCCATCGGGCGTGCCGGGCCAGCGTGCTGCTGGCATAGGTGAGATCGATGATCGACCCTACACCTGCCCTGCTAAAAGTTTGTTGGGACCCATCGTTCAGAAGGACGACGTCCAGAGAGGCAAAAGCCTCCAACACCGTGCGGCCTCTGGCGTTTGTACGGGAGGACCCCCATTCCAGGGCCCAGGCGTTGAAGTCGCCTCCGACTACGACGTTATTCCGTCCTCGCAGATCGCAGCTCAGCTCGTCCATAATGCGGCTGAAAGTCTCCAGTGAGAGGCTGGGTGCCAGGTAGCAGCTGTAGAACCATATGCCGCCTACATACCCTCGGACGAACCCGTCTGCCGACTTGGTGTCGCGCAATTGCGGCGCGTCGACGCCACAGAGCCACAGGGCCGCTTTGCCAGTAAGGTCCGTGGCGCAATCGCTGCTGCTTCCCACCTTATGTGGTTCGCTGAGGAGTGCCACCTCAGAGCCGTCTGCATCAGGAGATCCTGTGCGGCCCTGCAGTGATTCAGGTTGAGTTGAATCAGCTGCATGTCGTCCTGGTTTTGCCGACCACGCTTCGCGTGGCTAGGCAGTTTTTAGTGCCTGCCTGGTGCGTGACCTCCTTATTTCCAGCTGCTGAGCAGATGAAGCACGCAGGCTCTTTTTTGCATTCGGCAACTTTGTGCCCTTTCTCCCCGCATTTGATGCAGCAGCCACTCCTGTCCACTGTACTCTTGCAGTTCCGTGCGATATGCCCGGGTTCCAGGCATCGGTAGCACCTTGGGAGTCCATCTCTTTCCCGGATCCTACATATGGTCCAGCCGATCCTCACCTTGCCGCCTTTCAGGACCGCTTGGCCCAGGGAGAAGGGCAAGCTGACCACCGCCAGCTGGGACTCCGCGTATCCGCGGCGCAGACTGCGGACTCTTACTCGACCCTCGTCAATGTTGAATTGGCGAGTTAGAGCGGCACAGATCTCATGCTCCGTCGCGAGGGAGTCGATTTCCCGTATCTCCAATATGACCACCTTCGAGTCTTCCGTCATTGCGCGCACAGACGCTCCATCGCCGAGGACACGTGCGATGCTGGCTTTCATGCCCTCAGCACTCTCCACGCTGTCTTTTGCCACCTCCAGCAGAAGGTTGCCGTTTATGGTGCGGCGTACCTTGGAAACGCAGCTTCCCAGGTCGGAAAGCTGGTTGTCGTGTCGTCCGGTGACCATTGCCAGAACCTCGCTGTACGACTTCCCGGGGGCCTGAACTATGACCGCGTCTGGCCGAGCGCGGCGTGCTGCTCTCGGCCTCTTGGCCACCACGCTCCATTCGCTGTCCGGGATTCCGGGGCTCTTGGGCTGCCTCATGGCGCTGGTCGTCGCCACGTCTCCGTGTGGCCGCAACGGGGCCTTTTTAAGGGTCCTCTTGGTTGCGATAGCTCCTTTTCGCTGCCTTGGGCGCGTAGGTGGGGTTCCCGGCTCCCCCATTGGACCTTCGGCCACGGATGGCTGGCTAAGTCTACGCCACGGTTCGGTTTGCGCTGCGGCATCTTTCCGTCAGACGGTAGTTGTCTTCTGCTCCTTGTCTGCGCTCCGCGTGCTCTGTGAGCATTTCGGGCACAGGCCTTAAGCGTCGGAGCCTTCCTGCAGCGCGCTTCTACCCGCTGCAGCCTCTTGGCTCGATTCGATGATGTTCGAGTGCAGCTCCTTCATGCGCACGAACAGTGCTCTGGTGGCCATGTTGATGTGGCGCGTATTTTTGTCCATCATCCTGGTCTGAACCTCATCAAGGATTTTTCCCAGCTCCGAGAGGTTCTCAAGGCAGGTAGCCTCCTGGTGGGCCTTGCTCTTCTTGTGCGGCGTTTGCCTCTGGGAACTTCCCGGGCTGGCTGGGTCCCGACCCCTCTTGGGGGTCTCCCTAGAGTCAAGGTCCCGACTCTGCGCCGCTGCTGCTGGAGATGGAGATGGCTCGGGTGCCGGCGATCGGGCGAGCATGCTACCCTTCCTGAAGGCGAGCTTTTCATCCTCCTCCATGCCTATTGTTTACTTTAGAATTTGAATTTCGAAATTAAAATCTCCCTCCGTTGGCGCGCAACTCCAGCTCGCTCCAACAGCCCTGGGTCGATCGGGGCTGTCTGGCAGCACCGTCCGTGTGGCTACTCTACGCGATCACCTGTCTGGCGGCGCGATCAGCTGCTGTGTGTGAAGCTCCATGTACACTTGTACGTGTGTGTGTGTACACGGATATGTGTGAATGTAATTACATAGCTGACAGACGACGCGGCATTATCAACTCTATATGCGAGTGTGTGGCAACAAATATCGCCTGCTGAATGACCAGACACATTTATTTGTTGCCGCTGCCTCATCTTGACAATCAATTAATTTTCCCCCTCCCAAACCGGAGGCAAGGCTCCCCCGCTCACCCCGCTTCCTCTCCCGCTGTCGACAAAGGAAAGTAGCGTCGCGGGCGCTAATTGTTTTTAATGCAAATGGAAAAGGATTTAATAGCGAAGGCGAAACACATTAAGAATGGATTTTTAAAACCATTTCAATTATGCCACAAGTTCCCCATCAATCTGGCTGCGTGCCTCTTCTACTTCTGCCGCCTGATGACGCCTTTGTTCCAACTGCTATGACGTCAACGATTGCAACACTCTTCAGCTGTGCAGCCAGTGCATCCCGTCTCGGCCGGATTTGTCTGCGCCAAAGTTCACTGACACTTTCATGAGTTTTCTTGGGTCGACGAAAATAGTTTTTCCACATTTCGCATTCGACCGAGTGGAAATGAAATCCCCTTGGAGCATAGATATAATATTTCAGAGCAGTGCTCGCTGCCAAAAGCTTACTGTTACACATTCGTTCTGCGAAACGAAATCCAGTTAATTAAAATGTGGCAAGCAAATTTCAAAATCTGATAATCAACAAGCAATTCAAACTAGAAAAAGACCACAATTCTGCTTCCGCTCTGCCTTTGCCTGCCGTAAATGGCCGTCCAATTGGTAATGGCTCGACAAAAATCCCACATTCATATTTACGAACCATAAATATGGACTCGTACTACCAATAAAAGGAAAGGAAAAAAATAAAAGGAGGTTAACCAATTTGTTCGCTTGCGGCTGTAAGTGACAACAAAAGAGGTGGTTGAGCCGGTCAAGGCATTGTAGCTTTTTACAAATGAGTTTCCGTATTTCATTCGGATTCCATGCATATTGCATTTTCTATAAATACAGTATTTGCCAACTGTTCTTTTTTATTTTCACTCTCAAACTGAGTCAATGCAGTGCGTGGGCGGAGGTGCAGATGCAGCGCAACAGCAACAGCAACAGCATCGGGGTGGCAGCATCAGCACCGAAAATAAATTTCAAATATGTCACAAGCAAAATGAGATAGAATTTTTAGGCGAATGGGCAGCGATGGCCAAATGCAGGGGAAGTCAATGCGCTCTAGCCGAAAAAGTGAAAGCCAGCATCAATCATGTGAGCAGGCGAGGGGATATAGTTGTCAATCGATTCGCAAGAAGTTCAGGGTTGCCTACTGAACTGAACCGTTCGACAATAGTTATCTACGATCCAGACTACAAGGTGGCAAAACAATAACACTCCCCTACTTACACTATATGGATAGTATGGATTGAATTACTGGAACCATGTGTCCGCTATAGAGAGCTTAGCTTGTACATACATAAATGGGCACCTAGCACTATTATATTTTGCATGCAAATTCCAGGACACAAGTGTGTACCCTCACGTAAAGATGATGCTCCTCCGTGCTTAGCCGCCTCCTTTGGCACTGACACTTGGCATTTCGCAACCTTCTCGAGCCAAGGCGAGCACTTCAGAAAATTGAAACTTTCAGTTTTATGCCACCATCGAGCACACAGCACAGTACTTTTACATGGCCAAGTGCAACTCTTTTGGCTGACTTTTCAATTTTCTAATATCCTTTAAAGCTTCTGCTTGATGCTGTTGGGAGCGGCGCCTATTGCTTAATTCGATTTTGCTTGACTTTGATGCTGGCAAACTTCATTTGTCCGACTCTAAAAGCGTGAAATAGGATTAGGCCGACGGAAATGCATTCAAGCTGACTTAAATCCATTTCTAGTTGGGCAACGATACAAAGTACCAATTAATAATCTATAGGAAATCAGATTTGAGAGGAGTTAGGGAAGAGAGAGTTGCAGTGCACGCAGTTTATGGAAGAGATCCAAATTAAATTAAGACTGCCAGAAGTATTCCACAAATAGCCATGACCAGAATGAAGTTACTTTGGGCCAAAACGATGACGGGTCAATACTTTTTTCCAGGCTTGTGGATAGATCAGCGTCAGTTCGGCGCCTTAATGCAAGTCTGTGAACGAATTGTATTTGGTAAATTTTCTTTACAGGAATCCGAAAGGATCGAACAAGGTGAAAATGAGCAGTGTACGAATTAAACATTTTACCATTTAACCATTTGGTAATTTGGTAAACCATTTTTTTGTGAAGCTCAAGACTCAAGCCACGGAGTACCATTAATAATACGAAAATGTACAGTAATTAGTATCTGATCTACATCCATACAACATTGAAATGCAGCCCTGAATATCGCTCCGATTATAATCGGGAGACAGCTCTGCTTTTCACTTTGAATTCCGGTTTGAGCAGGCGACGACTTTCAGTGTGAAAATCCGAACAGTCATCCTTTCGAAAATTGTGCCAGCGAGCGGAGCTCATGTAAAGTGAAAAATTAAATATAAAAATTAAAACTCCTCTCAGAGTCGTAGTGAGAAGTGTCGAACAAAATATTCTAAAACTGTATTTAGCACGCGCGTGTTCTCAAGTAAGTTCACACATATTTAAAGTGAAAAATTTCGCATTTGCCGCATACACGAACACACGCACGCACACACAAACGCCGGTTTTGTGAACTCACTTGACGAAAAGAAAGAGCGAGAAGAAAAAAGTTGCCAAATCAAAATGGTCACCGAGCCGAAGTCCGTTGAGCCCAAGGTCAGCACCAAGGAGGCGCAGTGCCAGTCATCGGACTGCGAGACTTCCCAGCAGGAGCCGGTCTCGCAAGTAAGCCTCCCGAAAGGCGCCCGTGTGGGGATCTTCAATGCCGAGGACTTCTTGTCGCGTGCTCAGATGAACGACAAAATCAACAACATCTTGCGCTCGCCCAAGCCGCCCAACGGGGTGCGCCAGCGCTCCGTCTACACCAACAACCCATCGCCGGTAAGTGAAATTCCAAGCAATAACGTGAAAGTTTCTTCAATTTTCAGACATTTTGTTTTACAAAACTGCCGCATCATCGCGCTAGCAGGGTATCAACAGCGAGTTAACAGCCGCCGCAGTCTTAACAGCTCGGCAACAGCAGCATTGCCACATCACCTCATTGCCCTCTCCTGTTATTTCAGACCTTCTTATTTTCCGTCTCGCTCTTTTCCACCATTGCTCTCTTACCTTCCGACTTTAATATTCGAATTTTCCTTCTCTATTCCCCCCCTCTTCTCTTCTCTTCTAATACTATTCAAAATAGTTTGGTTAATTTCTATAAAAATCAAATGCAAATTGGGAAAAACGCACACACGTATGTAAATACATATATGTATGTATGTATGTATATGCATGCGTTAACAGAATGTCGACAGAATGTTAGCAACAGTTGCAAAGTCATTCGATTTCTGCGCTGCTGACACTTTCTCTCGTATCTGTCGTTTTCTCTCCTGCCGGTATTCAATTATTTTCTGGCACTTTCACTTCCTCACCTCTTCATTTCCTTCCGGATCTAACTTCCGCTACTACCTCTCGCCTTCTCATCCCCCCTCCCTTAGCAAGCAAGCTTGCGTGTCGGCATGACTGGGGGCAGCTGTCCCAACGCATGAGCAACATCTCGCTGTCCTCCGGCACGGACTCCGTGGGCCACATGGATCGCGGCAGCAGCTCCAGTCTCGCTAGCAGCGCCACCGTTGGCACCAACACCATCACCAGCGGCATTTCCAAGGAGTGCGCCAATTACCCCGTCGGCAGTCAGTCGGCCCGTCCATACGTCCAACTGCCGGGCATACACATTTCCAACCCTCCCCAGTACGGGCCAGGGAATATGCAGGAAATAGACGCTGGCAAAATGGCGCACAACGGCAAGGCACTCACAGGGCGCTACAATGCCACGCCCACCTATGGCTTCGACAACGAGCAGAACTACTGCCTGGTAAGGGGCTCCTGAATATCTGTAAATCTAGCCGATTCTATGCTCAATCTCAGAATTCCCAACAGTTGCCGTCTCCAATGCCCCCTCCACCATACGCCTTGGCACGCGTGAGCAGCACACGCAACTTCGAGCTCGAGATCCACACACTGCCGGCATGTCCCGGCTCTGGACCCATTGCCATGACGAACGGCACCATCCAGTTGCGCCTCCGCGATGGCGTGCGGTGAGTGTGGACGCCCCCAGCCCCTTGGCTCTTCTTTAAGACCGACCCCTAATGTTAATACCTTTCTTTGCATGGGGCAGCATTGACATGACTCTGGACTAGGCGGTGCGCGTGCTCAATCAGCGCAGCATGGTGGCAGTTGCTCTATCACGCAACTGCAGCAACTCGGCTTTGATCCACCCCAATGGACGCATCTTGCAGAGCGGCGCTAAAGTCGAAATAGTCATCTACGACGGCATGAAGGGCAATAACTTTGTGTGAGTGGGAATGGCCCTTACCCCAACGTGGCATCTTTTGAATCCTTTGAATTATCTTCCCATTACAGTCGCTATGCCAAGATGTGGTACAAGGGTGTGAGCTTCATCAGCGAGGCGTGCGCTCTCATCTACCTGGTGGACACAGCCGGGACGGGCACCACAACCGACACTTTCACCGATCTGACCAAGGACTACACCCTGGCAGTGTTCTATGAGTGAGTCCCCCGGCCAATTGCATCGCTTCTTATTTGGCTAATTTCGATTTAATTCCCGAACTTCTCGCAGCGACTCGCGCCATGGTCCCTCTTATATGGCTGAAGCCCATGACGTGATTGCCAATTCAGCTTACACCTGTACCGAGGATGGCACTGAGATCTATGACATAAACGGATTTCGCATCACCCAGGCAGCCGATGGCCTGGTGAAGGTCACTCGTGTGGACAACAAGTGCTTGATTCGCACCAGTCCCGGCAATGGATCGGCCACTTTGACCACACCTGGCATCCATTGCACTGCCTCTCTGGGCAAGACCTCGCATCTGTTTGTTCGGTGAGTGTCAAACCGATGCTCTCAACCTCCCCCTACCCCTCCCCCTCGCCCGTCATCCTACTCTGCTAACTTCCGTTCTGTTCTGTCCTTTGTAGTCGCAATGAGAACCGCATGCACTTCGATGGATCCTGTTTCATTGTACGCAACGCCGGACACTCCGCCGGCTTCAATGAGAACAACCTGCTCATTGTATACTGAGCGGCGTTCGTAGTCCGGAGATAGAAACGGCGCAGTGGTAGCCCATCCCACACGCACACACTCACACATGTCAACACATTTCACCTGGAACACATACATAGACACCTACAGCAGCACACTTGAGGGACCTTGACGTGGAGAGAGGGATTCAGTTAGGATCCCGGAATTTAGGAATATCAAAATCAATTTGGGAAATAAGTTAGAAAGCAAATATGTTCGTACAAAAACCAGCACCACACCACACCACACACACACACCTCAGAGAAGGAACTCAGCCCAGTCCTTTCTGGGTTCCTATTGCTCGACATGGGCGCAACACAACCACACCACCAACCCCCAGGGAATACTAGTTGTCTTTCGTTTACCATTGCCCACGCCGTATATATGCGTGTATTCAAATCGGGTGCGCTTTCCTGCTTCCCCAAATCAGTTGGCCAAATCAGACCGATCTCAAGCTGAAGCGGAACCAATCAGAGCCGAATCGCATCGAACAGGGCCGTGCCAGCGTTTGGTGTTCAAAAAAAGAAACATCGGTTTTCTACTCGTTTCCATTTCGGCTTTTTCAGTTCTTCTAAATTGTTTCTTTTACGCAGTTCAGTTCTAAATTTTGTGTGATAGACTTTAAAAATGGCAAAACTCAAGAAAAAAAAGTTTAAAGAAATATCTCCCAAAAAATATCTTAAGCTACGTGTATTCAACAATTATAGTAGATCAGAGTACTAGTTCTCTTGGGCGTTACGTTTAGGCAAGGTAACGCCAGTGCCGATACATTATTTCTAAGCTACCAGTTCTTTCAATGCAATCCAATAATGTTCATCCACACCCGTAGCATACAGACACTCGAACACGTAACCCATAATCACACACACCACACACTCTTTACAAGAGGCAAAAGAAAGTGAATTATTTGCAAGAGGCACAGCGCCAGCCACATTTAAAACAGCCACAGGACACACATGAAAGATAGAACAGATCCTGTGAAAGGTAGAAAGTGAGAGTTTATTAAATTAACCCCAATTGTAATTTGATTAAAAGACACTTGTCCTGTGAGGAGGACAATGAAAGAAACCCCCATACAAACACAAAACATAGGCTTAATATATACATAAATACGATGGGATGTCCAATTATAATACAAAGTTAAGCCCAGTGTGAAAAACCGGGATTAGCCTTACGTCAATCTCCAACACCTAAATTTTCTATCATGTAAAGAGAAATTCATGTGCCCCAAAATCAATACTATGGAAGTATAATAAATTTAAAATGCAATCTGTTCATTCAATAAATTAATTTATTCCTCCAAAAGAATGGTGGAGCAATGGAGCTCGTTTCGTTTCCTCCCCTCCATCCTTTGCTAATTTCTTGGTGGAAAGAAAATGTCGACTGCCTCCTGCCCCGTGCCTTTATGTGTTCGAGTATTTATGTACCTTCTGTCATACATGGCCGGGGGTATCGTAAATTTACAACAAAATTGTTTTATGGCCCCACTCCATGGGCCCTCCTGGCCCCCTCAGGCGGAGCTTGGCGTTTACGCCGTCACCTGAAGTGCCATCAGGAGTTGGACAATTTCAGGCCCTAGACGACAGTTTGGTTCGGTTTCCCATCTTTAAGAGCACTTGGAATTTAATCATTTAAATTTCTGTGAGGATTTCCAAGAAAATAAATTTGAATATCTGCCGCTATAGAGTTTATATTTAAATCCGATTTAATGTAAAAGCGGATTACGCTCTTCCATTTTGAAGTGACTTCGGATCAGCCCTATCTTCGGAGACATCGGGATATGGAAGACCTTTTTGATCTCCAAGAACCAAGCTTCGCGGGGATACAAATATTTCGTTGAATTTTTAATCGCACATTTACGACACAGCTGTTTTTATTTTATCGTAGCGTGACAACCCTGGGCCAGTGTGTACACTCTTTTGGACTACAATATTGTTTGTCTTGCTGTTGACAGCGGTAAATTAGGCAAATGGAAGGAAAAGTACATTGATATTTAATTAGTAAAATGTCTTGAGCCTTGTCGTTACCTGCAAACAAATCCAAATGCACAGGGATATCGGATCGACTGTCATGCAGACTAAAGACAAAATCAACAACATCTTGCGCTCGCCCAAGCCGCCCAACGGGGTGCGCCAGCGCTCCGTCTACACCAACAACCCATCGCCGGTAAGTGAAATTCCAAGCAATAACGTGAAAGTTTCTTCAATTTTCAGACATTTTGTTTTACAAAACTGCCGCATCATCGCGCTAGCAGGGTATCAACAGCGAGTTAACAGCCGCCGCAGTCTTAACAGCTCGGCAACAGCAGCATTGCCACATCACCTCATTGCCCTCTCCTGTTATTTCAGACCTTCTTATTTTCCGTCTCGCTCTTTTCCACCATTGCTCTCTTACTTTCCGACTTTAATATTCGAATTTTCCTTCTCTATTCCCCCCCTCTTCTCTTCTCTTCTAATACTATTCAAAATAGTTTGGTTAATTTCTATAAAAATCAAATGCAAATTGGGAAAAAGGCACACACGTATGTAAATATATATATGTATGTATGTATGTATATGCATGCGTTAACAGAATGTCGACAGAATGTTAGCAACAGTTGCAAAGTCATTCGATTTCTGCGCTGCTGACACTTTCTCTCGTATCTGTCGTTTTCTCTCCTGCCGGTATTCAATTATTTTCTGGCACTTTCACTTCCTCACCTCTTCATTTCCTTCCGGATCTAACTTCCGCTACTACCTCTCGCCTTCTCATCCCCCCTCCCTTAGCAAGCAAGCTTGCGTGTCGGCATGACTGGGGGGCAGCTGTCCCAACGCATGAGCAACATCTCGCTGTCCTCCGGCACGGACTCCGTGGGCCACATGGATCGCGGCAGCAGCTCCAGTCTCGCTAGCAGCGCCACCGTTGGCACCAACACCAATCACCAGCGGCATTTCCAAGGAGTGCGCCAATTACCCCGTCGGCAGTCAGTCGGCCCGTCCATACGTCCAACTGCCGGGCATACACATTTCCAACCCTCCCCAGTACGGGCCAGATAAAATGCAGGAAATAGACGCTGGCAAAATGGCGCACAACGGCAAGGCACTCACAGGGCGCTACAATGCCACGCCCACCTATGGCTTCGACAACGAGCAGAACTACTGCCTGGTAAGGGGCTCCTGCATATCTGTAAATCTAGCCGATTCTATGCTCAATCTCAGAATTCCCAACAGTTGCCGTCTCCAATGCCCCCTCCACCATACGCCTTGGCACGCGTGAGCAGCACACGCAACTTCGAGCTCGAGAACCACACACCGCCGGCATGTCCCGGCTCTGGACCCATTGCCATGACGAACGGCACCATCCAGTTGCGCCTCCGCGATGGCGTGCGGTGAGTGTGGACGCCCCCAGCCCCTTGGCTCTTCTTTAAGACCGACCCCTAATGTTAATACCTTTCTTTGCATGGGGCAGCATTGACATGACTCTGGACAAGGTGCGCGTGCTCAATCAGCGCAGCATGGTGGCAGTTGCTCTATCACGCAACTGCAGCAACTCGGCTTTGATCCACCCCAATGGACGCATCTTGCAGAGCGGCGCTAAAGTCGAAATAGTCACCTACGACGGCATGAAGGGCAATAACTTTGTGTGAGTGGGAATGGCCCTTACCCCAACGTGGCATCTTTTGAATCCTTTGAATTATCTTCCCATTACAGTCGCTATGCCAAGATGTGGTACAAGGGTGTGAGCTTCATCAGCGAGGCGTGCGCTCTCATCTACCTGGTGGACACAGCCGGGACGGGCACCACAACCGACACTTTCACCGATCTGACCAAGGACTACACCCTGGCAGTGTTCTATGAGTGAGTCCCCCCGGCCAATTGCATCGCTTCTTATTTGGCTAATTTCGATTTAATTCCCGAACTTCTCGCAGCGACTCGCGCCATGGTCCCTCTTATATGGCTGAAGCCCATGACGTGATTGCCAATTCAGCTTACATCTGTACCGAGGATGGCACTGAGATCTATGACATAAACGGATTTCGCATCACCCAGGCAGCCGATGGCCTGGTGAAAGTCACTCGTGTGGACAACAAGTGCTTGATTCGCACCAGTCCCGGCAATGGATCGGCCACTTTGACCACACCTGGCATCCATTGCACTGCCTCTCTGGGCAAGACCTCGCATCTGTTTGTTCGGTGAGTGTCAAACCGATGCTCTCAACCTCCCCCTACCCCTCCCCCTCGCCCATCATCCTGCTCTGCTAACTTCCGTTCTGTTCTGTCCTTTGTAGTCGCAATGAGAAGCGCATGCACTTCGATGGATCCTGTTTCATTGTACGCAACGCCGGACACTCCGCCGGCTTCAATGAGAACAACCTGCTCATTGTATACTGAGCGGCGTTCGTAGTCCGGAGATAGAAACGGCGCAGTGGTAGCCCATCCCACACGCACACACTCACACATGTCAACACATTTCACCTGGAACACATACATAGACACCTACAGCAGCACACTTGAGGGACCTTGACGTGGAGAGAGGGATTCAGTTAGGATCCCGGAATTTAGGAATATCAAAATCAATTTGGGAAATAAGTTAGAAAGCAAATATGTTCGTACAAAAACCAGCACCACACCACACCACACACACACACCTCAGAGAAGGAACTCAGCCCAGTCCTATCTGGGCCAAACGTGTTCAAAAAAAGAAACATCGTTTTTCTACTCGTTTCCATTTCGGCTTTTTCAGTTCTTCTAAATTGTTTCTTTTACGCAGTTCAGTTCTAAATTTTGTTTGATAGACTTTAAAAATGGCAAAACTCAAGAAAAAAAAGTTTAAAAAAATATCTCCCAAAAAAAAATTTACAAAATTATGCACAGTTGGTGCGTCTGATTAAGCAACGTGTATTCAACAATTATAGTAGATCAGAGCACTAGTTCTCTTGGGCGTTACGTTTAGGCAACGTAACGCCAGTGCCGATACATTATTTCTAAGCTACCAGTTCTTTCAATGCAATCCAATAATGTTCATCCACACCCGTAGCATACAGACACTCGAACACGTAACCCATAATCACACACACCACACACTCTTTACAAGAGGCAAAAGAAAGTGAATTATTTGCAAGAGGCACAGCGCCAGCCACATTTAAAACAGCCACAGGACACACATGAAAGATAGAACAGATCCTGTGAAAGGTATAAAGTGAGAGTTTATTAAATTAACCCCAATTGTAATTTGATTAAAAGACACTTGTCCTGTGAGGAGGACAATGAAAGAAACCCCCATACAAACACAAAACATAGGCTTAATATATACATAAATACGATGGAATGTCCAATTATAATACAAAGTTAAGCCCAGTGTGAAAAACCGGGGTTAGGTTTACGTCAATCTCCAACACCTAAATTTTTTTATCATGTAAAGAGAAATTCATGTGCCCCAAAATCAATACTATGGAAGTATAATAAATTTAAAATGCAATCTGTTCATTCAATAAATTAATTTATTCCTCCAAAAGAATGGTGGAGCAATGGAGCTCGTTTCGTTTCCTCCCCTCCATCCTTTGCTAATTTCTTGGTGGAAAGAAAATGTCGACTGCCTCCTGCCCCGTGGCTTTATGTGTTCGAGTATTTATGTACCTTCTGTCATACATGGCCGGGGGTATCGTAAATTTACAACAACATTGTTTTATGGCCCCACTCCATGGGCCCTCCTGGCCACCCTCAGGCGGAGCTTGGCGTTTACGCCGTCACCTGAAGTGCCTTCAGGAGTTGGACAATTTCAGGCCCTAGACGACAGTTTGGTTCGGTTTCCCATCTTTAAGAGCACTTGGAATTTATTCATTTAAATTTCTGTGAGGATTTCCAAGAAAATAAATTTGAATATCTGCCGCTATAGAGTTTATATTTAAATCCGATTTAATGTAAAAGCGGATTACGCTCTTCCATTTTGAAGGGACTTCGGATAAGCCCTATCTTCGGAGACATCGGGATATGGAAGACCTTTTTGATCTCCAAAAACCAAGCTTCGCGGGGATACAAATATTTCGTTGAATTTTTAATCGCACATTTACGACACAGCTGTTTTTATTTTATCGTAGCGTGACAACCCTGGGCGGCCAGTGTGTACACTCTTTTGGACTACAATATTGTTTGTCTTGCTGTTGACAGCGGTAAATTAGGCAAATGGAAGGAAAAGTACATTGATATTTAATTAGTAAAATGTCTTGAGCCTTGTCGTTACCTGCAAACAAATCCAAATGCACAGGGATATCGGATCGACTGTCATGCAGACTAAAGTTTCCAACAAACTTAACCTGGAGCTGGAGGGGGAGGTAGGCACGCGGCGCGGATGCTACAGCGCTGGCTGTGGCTGTTGATAAAGATTATTTGATAATGTCTTGGCGGAACTATCTGCCACGTCTGTCTCTGTCATAAGAAGAAAGTTGTTACATGGTTAGAGATACACAAAGAGAGAGAAAGAGAGATGCATACGGAAAGTGTGTGAAAGCGTGGAGCAGTGAGAGCGGGTGCGGAAGCCACAGCGTGGATACAGAAGCAGCGGTAAGTACAAATAGCCCAACCAGGGAAGGATCAAAATATTGATGTCTGGAATGGCTTTATTCAAGTGTGAGAGCCTAACTGGGACTCGTGCGAGCAAAGGACCGACCCCACATATGTATCTGTGGCATATTCAATGCTCACTGCGCCCCTGCGAGTCCTTGTCTGCATCCATTTGCCGCTCGCACCCGTGTGCCCAACATCAAAAGCTTTTCGCACTTAATTGGGCGTAAAATTAAATCAGAATTGATTAGAACACTTGAATGACAACAGCCGTGGCCGTGTTGCTGATGTCAATGGCATCAGAGAGAGCCGCATCCTGCCAGCATCCAAGCCCCCAAGCCTCCCAGCTCCCACTCCACCTCCTGCCAGCAATTCCGCTGGCATTCTAAGCATAAACAAACTTTTTGGTTTCGATTTTCCCCAGCTGACGCACGGCACGGCAAGGCACGGCACGTCGGTGACTTCGGCAACGTTCCTGCCGCTTCTCGGGGCTCCTGCCACTTCCGAAGCCGGACACTCCCGAGACAGAGCGCACTAATTGCTGCTGGGAACTTCCCTGGGGAGGCTCCCCCGCAACCCTGTTTTTCATCGAAAAGTTTATGAAATTCAATTTCCCCCAAAAATGGGGAATGGAATGGAAAAAGGCCGGGCATCAATTTTCCTGCATTATCGTTTAATGAGCCGACAATTATGCGAGGCCCCTCTGCTTCGGCACCATGCACGTCTATAGATATTCAATTAACTTGAATTCACAGCCATAACTCTCCGAACGAGTTCATTCCACATGCATTTGGCCAGGGCATAGGGCAAGTCAACTCGATAAAAAATGTAAACGACTTTCATTTCGCCCGGGAGCGATACCTCTGACGAGGACTTCAAAGGACAGCTGGAAGACCCAGGACAAACTCGAGGCGAAAGTGAGTAGCTCATTGAATTGGATGGATTGTCATCCCAGTCGGTGACAGCAATCAAATCAATCACACCAGCCTCCACCTGAGTAGAGCAGGCAGGTCTTTTCTGACATTTGGTGATGTTTTGCGATGCAGCAAGAGGGAATTCCTACACCGATTGGGGCAAAACTTGGGCTAGGTACAGCTGGCAAGGCCGATAGCTTGATCCGATTCATAAATAATATACAGCTAAGAGTACTATATGTTTGGATTCATTGGGAATCCGTGCGTGGTGATGTCTAATGCAATTTGCGTAATTGAAACCCACTCGAAAGCAATTAAATTTCCTGTGGTTGGACCACTCTCCGGCAATGAGATTCGTTGGAGTAATTGCAATCGAGATTCCCAACTAATCTTCAGGTAAAACAATCCATAATGGAGCAGAAGTTTTGTTCGCACTCGGCATTTATCAAGTTTGAAGTTTTAATTTGCTTTCGCCCCAACAAAAACAACTACAGAATACAGAATAACAAAAGTGTCAACACGATTATAATTGAGTTTAATTAAGCCGCAAAGTAAAGCCTCTCAGCCCTCTTGTCTGTGGACCGACCAACAGAAATTTAAAATATTTGCGCTAATCCACTTGGCAACGGCCTAACAGAAATGAACAGCTGGTGCCAGTCCAGGCCTCTTCAATGGGCCAACTTTCGGATAAGAGAGGTACGTGCCAAAGGCTTCAAATACTCGTATTTTCTGGGGCCAAAGAGCGTACAATAAACTAGAAGCAATCCGAAGAGCAAAGTTGCGATCTGGAAATTTATGGATGGCGAAGGCCAAAATGTTTTGCTGTAGGCCCAGGCCCAGGCTGAGCCCATTTGTTGGCCCAGCTCTGAAAATGTCACATGCTCCTCACACCCGCAGCTACACCCACACCCTGTGTGGTCTGGGTCTTGGCCGTCTGGGGCCGTCTCGGCCGGATTTGTCTGCGCCAAAGTTCACTGACACTTTCATGAGTTTTCTTGGGTCGACGAAAATAGTTTTTCCACATTTCGCATTCGACCGAGTGGAAATGAAATCCCCTTGGAGCATAAATAGAATATTTCAGAGCAGTGCTCGCTGCCAAAAGCTTACTGTTACACATTCGTTCTGCGAAACGAAATCCAGTTAATTAAAATGTGGCAAGCAAATAATCAACAAGCAATTCAAACTAGAAAAAGACCACAATTCTGCTTCCTCTCTGCCTTTGCCTGCCGTAAATGGCCGTCCAATTGGTAATGGCTGGACAAAAATCCCACATTCATATTTACGAACCATAAATATGGACTCGTACTACCAAAAAACGGAAAGGAAAAAAATAGAAGGATGTTAACCAATTTGTTCGCTTGCGGCTGCTGTAAGTGACAACAAAAGAGGTGGTGGAGCCGGTCAAGGCATTGTAGCTTTTTACAAATGAGTTTCCGTATTTCATTCGGATTCCATGCATATTGCATTTTCTATAAATACAGTATTTGCCAACTGTTCTTTTTTATTTTCACTCTCAAACTGAGTCAATGCAGTGCGTGGGCGGAGGTGCAGATGCAGCTGCAACAGCAACAGCATCGGGGTGGCAGCATCAGCACCGAAAATAAATTTCAAATATGTCACAAGCAAAATGAGATAGAATTTTTAGGCGAATATTCGCTGTGCCATGCTGCGTGGGCAGCGATGGCCAAATGCAGGGGAAGTCAATGCGCTCTAGCCGAAAAAGTGAAAGCCAGCATCAATCATGTGAGCAGGCGAGGGTATATAGTTGTCAATCGATTCGCAAGAAGTTCAGGGTTGCCTACTGAACTGAACCGTTCGACAATAGTTCTCTACGATCCAGACTACAAGGTGGCAAAACAATAACACTCCCCCACACACCAGACGTGCGATGTCTCAGCTAATTTTCATTGACACAAGCGCGGACGGGCGTCCCTCAGGGCCTGCCAAATTCTAAATTTTGGCTAATTTGTCAACAGCCCCCCAGCATTATCCGCACATATCCGACAATTTGGGTAGAACCAAACATCTAACAAAAGCTGTACACATTCGCTACTTACACTATATGGATAGTACGGGTTGAATTACTGGAACCATGTGTCCGCTATAGAGAGCTTAGCTTGTACATACATAAATGGGCACCTAGCACTATTATATTTTGCATGCAAATTCCAGGACACAAGTGTGTACCCTCACGTAAAGATGATGCTCCTCCGTGCTTAGCCGCCTTCTTTGGCACTGACACTTGGCATTTCGCAACCTTCTCGAGCCAAGGCGAGCACTTCAGAAAATTGAAACTTTCAGTTTTATGCCACCATCGAGCACACAGCACAGTACTTTTACATGGCCAAGTGCAACTCTTTTGGCTGACTTTTCAATTTTCTAATATGCTTTAAAGCTTCTGCTTGATGCTGTTGGGAGCGGCGCCTATTGCTTAATTCGATTTTGCTTGACTTTGATGCTGGCAAACTTCATTTGTCCGACTCTAAAAGCGTGAAATAGGATTAGGCCGACGGAAATGCATTCAAGCTGACTTAAATCCATTTCTAGTTGGGCAACGATACAAAGTACCAATTAATAATCTATAGGAAATCAGATTTGAGAGGAGTTAGGGAAGAGAGAGTTGCAGTGCACGCAGTTTATGGAAGAAATCCAAATTAAATTAAGACTGCCAGAAGTATTCCACAAATAGACATGACCAGAATGAATACTGTCAATACTTTTTTCCAGGCTTGTGGATAGATCAGCGTCAGTGCGGCGCCTTAATGCAAGTCTGTGAACGAATTGTATTTGGTAAATTTTCTTTACAGGAATCCGAAAGGATCGAACAAGGTGAAAATGAGCAGTGTACGAATTAAACATTTTACCATTTAACCATTTGGTAATTTGGTAAACCATTTTTTTGTGAAGCTCAAGACTCAAGCCACGGAGTACCATTAATAATACGAAAATGTACAGTAATTAGTATCTGATCTACATCCATACAACATTGAAATGCAGCCCTGAATATCGCTCCGATTATAGTCGGGAGACAGCTCTGCTTTTCACTTTGAATTCCGGTTTGAGCAGGCGACGACTTTCAGTGTGAAAATCCGAACAGTCATCCTTTCGAAAATTGTGCCAGCGAGCGGAGCTCATGTAAAGTGGAAAATTAAATATAAAAATTAAAATTCCTCTCAGAGCCGTAGTGAGAAGTGTCGAACAAAATATTCTAAAACTGTATTTAGCACGCGCGTGTTCTCAAGTAAGTTCACACATATTTAAAGTGAAAAATTTCGCATTTGCCGCACACACGAACACACGCACGCACACACAAACGCCGGTTTTGTGAACTCACTTGACGAAAAGAAAGAGCGAGAAGAAAAAAGTTGCCAAATCAAAATGGTCACCGAGCCGAAGTCCGTTGAGCCCAAGGTCAGCACCAAGGAGGCGCAGTGCTAGTCATCGGACTGCGAGACTTCCCAGCAGGAGCCGGTCTCGCAAGTAAGCAGCCCGAAGGGCGCCCGTGTGGGGATCTTCAATGCCGAGGACTTCTTGTCGCGTGCTCAGATGAATGACAAAATCAACAACATCTTGCGCTCGCCCACCAAGCCGCCCAACGGGGTGCGCCAGCGCTCCGTCTACACCAACAACCCATCGCCGGTAAGTGAAATTCCAAGCAATAACGTGAAAGTTTCTTAAATTTTCAGACATTTTGTTTTACAAAACTGCCGCATCATCGCGCTAGCAGGGTATCAACAACGAGTTAACAGCCGCCGCAGTCTTAACAGCTCGGCAACAGCAGCATTGCCACATCACCTCATTGCCCTCTCCTGTTATTTCAGACCTTCTTATTTTCCGTCTCGCTCTTTTCCACCATTGCTCTCTTACTTTCCGACTATAATATTTGAATTTTCCTTCTCTATTCCCCCCCTCTTCTCTTTTTTTCTAATACTATTCAAAATAGTTTGGTTAATTTCTATAAAAATCAAATGCAAATTGGGAGAAACGCACATATATGTATGTATGTATGTATATGCATGCGTTAACAGAATGTCGACAGAATGTTAGCAACAGTTGCAAAGTCATTCGATTTCTGCGCTGCTGACACTTTCTCTCGTATCTGTCGTTTTCTCTCCTGCCGGTATTCAATTATTTTCTGGCACTTTCACTTCCTCACCTCTTCATTTCCTTCCGGATCTAACTTCCGCTACTACCTCTCGCCTTCTCATCCCCCCTCCCTTAGCAAGCAAGCTTGCTTGTCGGCATGACTGGGGGCAGCTGTCCCAACGCATGAGCAACATCTCTCTGTCCTCCGGCACGGACTCCGTGGGCCACATGGGCCACTCCAGTCTCGCTAGCAGCGCCACCGTTGGCACCAACACCATCACCAGCGGCATTTCCAAGGAGTGCGCTAATTACCAGCCAATTACGCTAATTACGGGCCAGGGAATATGCAGGAAATAGACGCTGGCAAAATGGCGCACAACGGCAAGGCACTCACAGGGCGCTACAATGCCACGCCCACCTATGGCTTCGACAACGAGCAGAACTACTGCCTGGTAAGGGGCTCCTGCATATCTGTAAATCTAGCCGATTCTATGCTCAATCTCAGAATTCCCAACAGTTGCCGTCTCCAATGCCGTCTCCACCATACGCCTTGGCACGCGTGAGCAGCACACGCAACTTCGAGCCCGAGAACCACACACCGCCGGCATGTCCCGGCTCTGGACCCATTGCCATGATGAACGGCACCATCCAGTTGCGCCTCCGCGATGGCGTGCGGTGAGTGTGGACGCCCCCAGCCCCTTGGCTCTTCTTTAAGACCGACCCCTAATGTTAATACCTTTCTTTGCATGGGGCAGCATTGACATGACTCTGGACAAGGCGGTGCGCGTGCTCAATTAGCGCAGCATGGTGGCAGTTGCTCTATCACGCAACTGCAGCAACTCGGCTTTGATCCACCCCAATGGACGCATCTTGCAGAGCGGCGCTAAAGTCGAAATAGTCACCTACGACGGCATGAAGGGCAATAACTTTGTGTGAGTGGGAATGGCCCTTACCCCAACGTGGCATCTTTTGAATCCTTTGAATTATGCCAAGATGTGGTACAAGGGTGTGAGCTTCACCAGCGAGGCGTGCGCTCTCATCTACCTGGTGGACACAGCCGGGACGCGCACCACAACCGACACTTTCACCGATCTGACCAAGGACTACACCCTGGCAGTGTTCTATGAGTGAGTCCCCCGGCCAATTGCATCGCTTCTTATTTGGCTAATTTCGATTTAATTCCCGAACTTCTCGCAGCGACTCGCGGCATGGTCCCTCTTATATGGCTGAAGCCCATGACGTGATTGCCAATTCAGCTTACACCTGTACCGAGGATGGCACTGAGATCTATGACATAAACGGATTTCGCATCACCCAGGCAGCCGATGGCCTGGTGAAGGTCACTCGTGTGGACAAGTGCTTGATTCGCACCAGTCCCGCCAATGGATCGGCCACTTTGACCACACCTGGCATCCATTGCACTGCCTCTCTGGGCAAGACCTCGCATCTGTTTGTTCGGTGAGTGTCAAACCGATGCTCTCAACCTCCCCCTCCCCCTCCCCCTCGTCCATCATCCTGCTCTGCTAACTTCCGTTCTGTTCTGTCCTTTGTAGTCGCAATGAGAAGCGCATGCACTTCGATGGATCCTGTTTCATTGTACGCAACGCCGGACACTCCGCCGGCTTCAATGAGAACAACCTGCTCATTGTCTACTGAGCGGCGTTCGTAGTCCGGAGATAGAAACGGTGCAGTGGTAGCCCATCCCACACGCACACACTCACACATGTCAACACATTTCACCTGGAACACATACATAGACACCTACAGCAGCACACTTGAGGGACCTTGACGTGGAGAGAGGGATTCAGTTAGGATCCCGGAATTTAGGAATATCAAAATCAATTTGGGAAATAAGTTAGAAAGCAAATATGTTCGTACAAAAACCAGCACCACACCACACCACACACACACACCTCAGAGAAGGAACTCAGCCCAGTCCTTTCTGGGTTCCTATTGCTCGACATGGGCGCAACACAACCACACCACCAACCCCCAGGGAATACTAGTTGTCTTTCGTTTACCATTGCCCACGCCGTATATATGCGTGTATTCAAATCGGGTGCGCTTTCCTGCTTCCCCAAATCAGTTGGCCAAATCAGACCGATCTCAAGCTGAAGCGGAACCAATCAGAGCCGAATCGCATCGAACAGGGCCGTGCCAGCGTTTGGTGTTCAAAAAAAGAAACATCGTTTTTCTACTCGTTTCCATTTCGGCTTTTTCAGTTCTTCTAAATTGTTTCTTTTACGCAGTTCAGTTCTAAATTTTGTTTGATAGACTTTAAAAATGGCAAAACTCAAGAAAAAAAAGTTTAATGAAATATCTCCCAAAAAAAAATTTACAAAATTATGCACAGTTGGTGCGTCTGATTAAGCAACGTGTATTCAACAATTATAGTAGATCAGAGGACTAGTTCTCTTGGGCGTTACGTTTAGGCAATGTAACGCCAGTGCCGATACATTATTTCTAAGCTACCAGTTCTTTCAATGCAATCCAATAATGTTCATCCACACCCGTAGCATACAGACACTCAAACACGTAACCCATAATCACACACACCGCACACTCTTTACAAGAGGCAAAAGAAAGTGAATTATTTGCAAGTGGCACAGCGCCAGCCACAGTTAAAACAGACACAGGACACACATGAAAGATAGAACAGATCCTGTGAAAGGTAGAAAGTGAGAGTTTATTAAATTAACCCCAATTGTAATTTGATTAAAAGACACTTGTCCTGTGAGGAGGACAATGAAAAAACCCCCATACAAGCACAAAACATAGGCTTAATATATACATAAATACGATGGGATGTCCAATTATAATACAAAGTTAAGCCCAGTGTGAACGAGGGGGAACGTTGTGAGTTGCTGCGGAGACCGCAACTCTACATTTATACCCGATACTTAGTCAGTAAGGCTCTCCTCCGGCAGACGCCGCTAATATTGAACGACACGACAAAGAGTGCGTGCGAGAGAGACAGAAAATCAGTCTGAGCGTGACGTCGGGCGCTGCGTAGCCAGTGCAAATTGATTTGTTCCTTTTGGCTATAAAAATTATCTGATCTGATCCAGATTCAGCAACCTGATAGATATGATCATTATCTATGATTCTGCGTTTTTAGTTTTCTCGTATCTCCAAAATTGTGGATGCCACAGATTTTCGTCTTTTGGTGGGCGGAAGGGGGTGGGGCGAAATTAAGAGATATACGTTTTCTAGTGAAATCTAACAGGAGTGCGGATACCAAATTTGGTTACTCTAGCGTTAATAGTCTCTGAGATTTATGAATATCCCCAGATTTTCGTTCTTTGCGGGGGCGGAAGGGGGTGTGGCGAAATTTTGAAACAAACTCGTCTCGGTCCGATATCTTAGGAGTGTGGATACCAAATTTGGTTGCTCTAGCTTTTATAGTCTCTGAGATCTAGGCGCTAATGTTTTACTCTAAGCAAAGCCGCCTATGCTACGTGTTTGTTAGAGAGAGACAGGGCGAGAAAAAATGAAATTGTTTTCTTGATGCAGGCTATAATATTAATACGATCCAATTCAGATTCTGCAGTCTAAAAGATATAGTCATTCTCTACGATTCTGCGTTTTTAGTTTTCTCGTATCGTCGAAATTGTGTTTGCCACAGATTTTCGCCTTTTGTGGGGGCGGAAGTGGGCGGGGCAAAGCTTTGAAATATTCTTGCAGCAGTGACATATCACAGAAGTCTGGACCCAAAACATCGTTGCTCTCGCTCTTATAGTCTTTGAGCACTAGGCGCTGAAGGGGACGGACAGACGGACGGACGGACAGACGGACAGACAGACATGGCTCAATCGACTCGGCTATTGATGCTGATCAAGAATATATATACTTTATGGGGTCGGAAATGATTCCTTTTGGATGTTACACACATCCACTTTTACCACAAATCTAATATACCCCAATACTCATTTTGAGTATCGGGTATAAAAACCGGGATTAGCCTTACGTCAATCTCCAACACCTTAATTTTCTATCATGTAAAGAGAAATTCATGTGCCCCAAAATCAATACTATGGAAGTATAATAAATTTAAAATGCAATCTGTTCATTCAATAAATTAATTTATTCCTCCAAAAGAATGGTGGAGCAATGGAGCTCGTTTCGTTTCCTACCCTCCATCCTTTGCTAATTTCTTGGTGGAAAGAAAATGTCGACTGCCTCCTGCCCCGTGCCTTTATGTGTTCGAGTATTTATGTACCTTCTGTCATACATGGCCGGGGGTATCGCAAATTTACAACAAAATTGTTTTATGGCCCCACTCCATTGGCCCCCCTGGCCCCCCTCAGGCGGAGCTTGGCGTTTACGCCGTCACCTGAAGTGCCATCAGGAGTTGGACAATTTCAGGCCCTAGACGACAGTTTGGTTCGGTTTCCCATCTTTAAGAGCACTTGGAATTTAATCATTTAAATTTCTGTGAGGATTTCCAAGAAAATAAATTTGAATATCTGCCGCTATAGAGTTTAGATTTAAATCCGATTTAATGTAAAAGCGGATTACGTTCTTCCATTTTGAAGGGACTTCGGATAAGCCCTATCTTCAGAGACATCGGGATATGGAAGACCTTTTTGATCTCCAAAAACCAAGCTTCGCGGGGATACAAATATTTCGTTGATTTTTTAATCGCACATTTACGACACAGCTGTTTTTATTTTATCGTAGCGTGACAACCCTGGGCGGCCAGTGTGTACAATCTTTTGGACTACAATATTGTTTGTCTTGCTGTTGACAGCGGTAAATTAGGCAAATGGAAGGAAAAGTACATTGATATTTAATTAGTAAAATGTCTTGAGCCTTGTCGTTACCTGCAAACAAATCCAAATGCACAGGGATATCGGATCGACTGTCATGCAGACTAAAGTTTCCAACAAACTTAACCTGGAGCTGGAGGTGGAGGAATGCACGCGGCGCGGATGCTACAGCGCTGGCTGTGGCTGTTGATAAAGATTATTGGATAATGTCTTGGCGGAACTATCTGCCACGTCTGTCTCTGTCATAAGAAGAAAGTTGTTCCATGGTTAGAGATACACAAAGAGAGAGAAAGAGAGATGCATACGGAAAGTGTGTGAAAGCTTGGAGCAGTGAGAGCGGGTGCGGAAGCCACAGCGTGGATACAGAAGCAGCGGTAAGTACAAATAGCCCAACCAGGGAAGGATCAAAATATTGATGTCTGGAATGGCTTTATTCAAGTGTGAGAGCCTAACTGGGACTCGTGCGAGCAAAGGACCGACCCCACATATGTATCTGTGGCATATTCAATGCTCACTGCGCCCCTGCGAGTCCTTGTCTGCATCCATTTGCCGCTCGCACACGTGTGCCCAACATCAAAAGCTTTTCACACTTAATTGGGCGTAAAATTAAATCAGAATTGATTAGAACACTTGAATGACAACAGCCGTGGCCGTGTTGCTGATGTCAATGGCATCAGAGAGAGCCGCATCCTGCCAGCATCCAAGCCCCCAAGCCTCCCAGCTCCCACTCCACCTCCTGCCAGCAATTCCGCTGGCATTCTAAGCATAAACAAACTTTTTGGTTTCGATTTTCCCCAGCTGACGCACGGCACGGCAAGGCACGGCACGTCGGTGACTTCGGCCACGTTCCTGCCGCTTCTCGGGGCTCCTGCCACTTCCGAAGCCGGGCACTCCCGAGACAGAGCGCACTAATTGCTGCTGGGAACTTCCCTGGGGAGGCTCCCCCGCAACCCTGTTTTTCATCGGAAAGTTTATGAAATTCAATTTCCCCCAAAAATGGGGAATGGAATGATAAAAGGCCGGGCATCAATTTTCCTGCATTATCGTTTAATGAGCCGACAATTATGCGGGGCCCCTCTTCTTCGGCACCATGCACGTCTATAGATATTCAATTAACTTGAATTCACAGCCATAACTCTCCAAACGAGTTCATTCCACATGCATTTGGCCAGGGCATAGGGCAAATCAACTCGATTTCCGGCTATTAAGACATGGCTGAATTTCAGACGTGGAATGCAACGCCATGGAGTGCCGAGTCCAGGCAGGATATTTACATTTTAACCGGGTGATTCGAGCGGAGAGGAGAGTCGACAGCAACGTCAACGGTAATGGATAAATGCACATCTTCCGCCGCCCTGGGGGTCCTGGGAGCCGTCCTGGGGCACGGCACATTTAATGGGAAATGAATGGCAATGTTGGAGGTAGAAAATTATGAAAACGTTCCCAGGGGTAAGTTGTACGAAAACCAGCACGAAGTGCCCTCCATAATCTTCCACTTAAAGTTGATAAAAAATGTAAACAACTTTCATTTCGCCCGGGAGCGATACCTCTGACGAGGACTTCAAAGAACAGCTGGAAGACCCAGGACAAACTCGAGGCGAAAGTGAGTAGCTCATTGAATTGGATGGATTGTCATCCCAGTCGGTGACAGCAATCAAATCAATCACACCAGCCTCCACCTGAGTAGAGCAGGCAGGTCTTTTCTGACATTTGGTGATGTTTTGCGATGCAGCAAGAGGGAATTCCTACACCGATTGGGGCAAAACTTGGGCTAGGTACAGCTGGCAAGGCCGATAGCTTGATCCGATTCATAAATAATATACAGCTAAGAGTACTATATGTTTGGATTCATTGGGATTCCGTGCGTGGTGATGTCTAATGCAATTTGCGTAATTGAAACCCACTCGAAAGCAATTAAATTTCCTGTGGTTGGACCACTCTCCGGCAATGAGATTCGTTGGAGTAATTGCAATCGAGATTCCCAACTAATCTTCAGGTAAAACAATCCATAATGGAGCAGAAGTTTTGTTCGCACTCGGCATTTATCAAGTTTGAAGTTTTAATTTGCTTTCGCCCCAACAAAAACAACTACAGAATACAGAATAACAAAAGTGTCAACACGATTATAATTGAGTTTAATTAAGCCGCAAAGTAAAGCCTCTCAGCACTCTTGTCTGTGGAGCGACCAACAGAAATTTAAAATATTTGCGCTAATCCACTTGGCAACGGCCTAACAGAAATGAACAGCTGGTGCCAGTCCAGGCCTCTTCAATGGGCCAACTTTCGGATAAAAGAGGTACGTGCCAAAGGCTTCAAATACTCGTATTTGCTGGGGCCAAAGTACGTACAACAAACTCGAAGCAATCCGAAGAGCAAAGTTGCGATCTGGAAATTTATGGATGGCGAAGGCCAAAATGTTTTGCTGCCCAAAACCCAGGCTGAACCCATTTGTTGGCCCAGCTCTGAAAATGTCACATGCTCCTCACACCCACAGCTACACCCACACCCTGTGTGGTCTGGGTCTTGGCCGTCTGGGTCCGTCTCGGCCGGATTTGTCTGCGCCAAAGTTCACTGACACTTTCATGAGTTTTCTTGGGTCGACGAAAATAGTTTTTCCATATTTCGCATTCGACCGAGTGGAAATGAAATCCCCTTGGAGCATAGATAGAATATTTCCGAGCAGTGCTCGCTGCCAAAAGCTTACTGTTACACATTCGTTCTGCGAAACGAAATCCAGTTAATTAAAATGTGGCAAGCAAATAATCAACAAGCAATTCAAACTAGAAAAAGACCACAATTCTGCTTCCTCTCTGCCTTTGCCTGCCGTAAATGGCCGTCCAATTGGTAATGGCTCGACAAAAATCCCACATTCATATTTACGAACCATAAATATGGACTCGTACCAAAAAAAAGGAAAGGAAAAAAATAAAAGGAGGTTAACCAATTTGTTCGCTTGCGGCTGCTGTAAGTGACAACAAAAGAGGTGGTGGAGCCGGTCAAGGCATTGTAGCTTTTTACAAATGAGTTTCCGTATTTCATTCGGATTCCATGCATATTGCATTTTCTATAAATACAGTATTTGCCAACTGTTCTTTTTTATTTTCACTCTCAAACTAAGTCAATGCAGTGCGTGGGTGGAGGTGCAGATGCAGCTGCAACAGCAACAGCAACAGCATCGGGGTGGCAGCATCAGCACCGAAAATAAATTTCAAATATGTCACAAGCAAAATGAGATAGAATTTTTAGGCGAATATTCGCTGTGCAATGCTGCGTGGGCAGCGATGGCCAAATGCAGGGGAAGTCAATGCGCTCTAGCCGAAAAAGTGAAAGCCAGCATCAATCATGTGAGCAGGCGAGGGGATATAGTTGTCAATCGATTCGCAAGAAGTTCAGGGTTGCCTACTGAACTGAACCGTTCGACAATAGTTCTCTACGATCCAGACTACAAGGTGGCAAAACAATAACACTCCCCCACACACCAGACGTGCGATGTCTCAGCTAATTTTCATTGCTACAAGCGCGGACGGGCGTCCTTCAGGGCCTGCCAAATTCTAAATTTTGGCTAATTTGTCAACAGCCCCCCAGCATTATCCGCACATATCCGACAATTTGGGTAGAACCAAACATCTAACAAAAGCTGTACACATTCGCTACTTACACTATATGGATAGTACGGATTGAATTACTGGAACCATGTGTCCGCTATAGAGAGCTTAGCTTGTACATACATAAATAGGCACCTAGCACTATTATATTTTGCATGCAAATTCCAGGACACTAGTGTGTACCCTCACGTAAAGATGATGCCAGAAATTCCAACTGACGAAGCAGATATGCGATACACTGCATCAGCAGTAACCCACCAAGATGAGGCTCCTCCGTGCTTAGCCGCCTCCTTTGGCATTGACACTTGGCATTTCGCAACCTTCTCGAGCCAAGGCGAGCACTTCAGAAAATTGAAACTTTCAGTTTTATGCCACCATCGAGCACACAGCACAGTACTTTTACATGGCCAAGTGCAACTCTTTTGGCTGACTTTTAAATTTTCTAATATGCTTTAAAGCTTCTGCTTGATGCTGTTGGGAGCGGCGCCTATTGCTTAATTCGATTTTGCTTGACTTTGATGCTGGCAAACTTCATTTGTCCGACTCTAAAAGCGTGAAATAGGATTAGGCCGACGGAAATGCATTCAAGCTGACTTAAATCCATTTCTAGTTGGGCAACGATACAAAGTACCAATTAATAATCTATAGGAAATCAGATTTGAGAGGAGTTAGGGAAGAGAGAGTTGCAGTGCACGCAGTTTATGGAAGAGATCCAAATTAAATTAAGACTGCCAGAAGTATTCCACAAATAGCCATGACCAGAATGAAGTTACTTTGGGCCAAAACGATGACGGGTCAATACTTTTTTCCAGGCTTGTGGATAGATCAGCGTCAGTGCGGCGCCTTAATGCAAGTCTGTGAACGAATTGTATTTGGTAAATTTTCTTTACAGGAATCCGAAAGGATCGAACAAGGTGAAAATGAGCAGTGTACAAATTAAACATTTTACCATTTAACCATTTGGTAATTTGGTAAACCATTTTTTTGTGAAGCTCAAGACTCAAGCCACGGAGTACCATTAATAAAACGAAAATGTACAGTAATTAGTATCTGATCTACATCCATACAACATTGAAATGCAGCCCTGAATATCGCTCCGATTATAGTCGGGAGACAGCTCTGCTTTTCACTTTGAATTCCGGTTTGAGCAGGCGACGACTTTCAGTGTGAAAATCCGAACAGTCATCCTTTCGAAAATTGTGCCAGCGAGCGGAGCTCATGTAAAGTGGAAAATTAAATATAAAAATTAAAATTCCTCTCAGAGCCGTAGTGAGAAGTGTCGAACAAAATATTCTAAAACTGTATTTAGCACGCGCGTGTTCTCAAGTAAGTTCACACATATTTAAAGTGAAAAATTTCGCATTTGCCGCACACACGAATACACGCACGCACACACAAACGCCGGTTTTGTGAACTCACTTGACGAAAAGAAAGAGCGAGAAGAAAAAAGTTGCCAAATCAAAATGGTCACCGAGCCGAGGTCCGTTGAGCCCAAGGTCAGCACCAAGGAGGCGCAGTGCTAGTCATCGGACTGCGAGACTTCCCAGCAGGAGCCGGTCTCGCAAGTAAGCAGCCCGAAGGGCGCCCGTGTGGGGATCTTCAATGCCGAGGACTTCTTGTCGCGTGCTCAGATGAACGACAAAATCAACAACATCTTGCGCTCGCCCACCAAGCCGCCCAACGGGGTGCGCCAGCGCTCCGTCTACACCAACAACCCATCGCCGGTAAGTGAAATTCCAAGCAATAACGTGAAAGTTTCTTAAATTTTCAGACATTTTGTTTTACAAAACTGCCGCATCATCGCGCTAGCAGGGGATCAACAACGAGTTAACAGCCGCCGCAGTCTTAACAGCTCGGCAACAGCAGCATTGCCACATCACCTCATTGCCCTCTCCTGTTATTTCAGACCTTCTTATTTTCCGTCTCGCTCTTTTCCACCATTGCTCTCTTACTTTCCGACTTTAATATTCGAATTTTCCTTCTCTATTCCCCCCTCTTCTCTTTTTTTCTAATACTATTCAAAATAGTTTGGTTAATTTCTATAAAAATCAAATGCAAATTGGGAAAAATGCACACACGTATGTAAATACATATATGTATGTATGTATGTATATGCATGCGTTAACAGAATGTCGACAGAATGTTAGCAACAGTTGCAAAGTCATTCGATTTCTGCGCTGCTGACACTTTCTCTCGTATCTGTCGTTTTCTCTCCTGCCGGTATTCAATTATTTTCTGGCACTTGGCACCAACACCATCACCAGCGGCATTTCCAAGGAGTGCGCCAATTACCCCGTCGGCAGTCAGTCGGCCCGTCCATACGTCCAACTGCCGGGCATACACATTTCCAACCCTCCCCAGTACGGGCCAGGGAATATGCAGGAAATAGACGCTGGCAAAATGGCGCACAACGCCAAGGCACTCACAGGGCGCTACAATGCCACGCCCACCTATGGCTTCGACAACGAGCAGAACTACTGCCTGGTAAGGGGCTCCTGCATATCTGTAAATCTAGCCGATTCTATGCTCAATCTCAGAATTCCCAACAGTTGCCGTCTCCAATGCCCCCTCCACCATACGCCTTGGCACGCGTGAGCAGCACACGCAACTTCGAGCTCGAGAACCACACACCGCCGGCATGTCCCGGCTCTGGACCCATTGCCATGACGAACGGCACCATCCAGTTGCGCCTCCGCGATGGCGTGCGGTGCCCTTGGCTCTTCTTTAAGACCGACCCCTAATGTTAATACCTTTCTTTGCATGGGGCAGCATTGACCTGACTCTGGGCAAGGCGGTGCGCGTGCTCAATCAGCGCAGCATGGTGGCAGTTGCTCTATCACGCAACTGCAGCAACTCGGCTTTGATCCACCCCAATGGACGCATCTTGCAGAGCGGCGCTAAAGTCGAAATAGTCACCTACGACGGCATGAAGGGCAATAACTTTGTGTGAGTGGGAATGGCCCTTACCCCAACGTGGCATATTTGAATCCTTTGAATTATCTTCCCATTACAGTCGCTATGCCAAGATGTGGTACAAGGGTGTGAGCTTCACCAGCGAGGCGTGCGCTCTCATCTACCTGGTGGACACAGCCGGGACGCGCACCACAACCGACACTTTCACCGATCTGACCAAGGACTACACCCTGGCAGTGCTATCCGAGTGAGTCCCCCCGGCCAATTGCATCGCTTCTTATTTGGCTAGTTTCGATTTAATTCCCGAACTTCTCGTAGCGACTCGCGGCATGGTCCCTCTTATATGGCTGAAACCCATGACGTGATTGCCAATTCAGCTTACACCTGTACCGAGGATGACACTGAGATCTATGACATAAACGGATTTCGCATCACCCAGGCAGCCGATGGCCTGGTGAAGGTCACTCGTGTGGACAACAAGTGCTTGATTCGCACCAGTCCCGGCAATGGATCGGCCACTTTGACCACACCTGGCATCCATTGCACTGCCTCTCTGGGCAAGACCTCGCACCTGTTTGTTCGGTGAGTGTCAAACCGATGCTCTCAACCTCCCCCTCCCCCTCCCCCTCGTCCATCATCCTGCTCTGCTAACTTCCGTTCTGTTCTGTCCTTTGTAGTCGCAATGAGAAGCGCATGCACTTCGATGGATCCTGTTTCATTGTACGCAACGCCGGACACTCCGCCGGCCTCAATGAGAACAACCTGCTCATTGTCTACTGAGCGGCGTTCGTAGTCCGGAGATAGAAACGGCGCAGTGGTAGCCCATCCCACACGCACACACTCACACATGTCAACACATTTCACCTGGAACACATACATAGACACCTACAGCAGCACACTTGAGGGACCCTGACGTGGAGAGAGGGATTCAGTTAGGATCCCGGAATTTAGGAATATCAAAATCAATTTGGGAAATAAGTTAGAAAGCAAATATGTTCGTACAAAAACCAGCACCACACCACACCACACACACACACATCTCAGCGAAGGAACTCAGCCCAGTCCTATCTGGGTTCCGATTGCTCGACATGGGCGCAACACAACCACACCACCAACCCCCAGGAAATACTAGTTGTCTTTCGTTTACCATTGCCCATGCCGTATATATGCGTGTATTACTAGTTGTTATTGCAAATCGGGAGCGCTTTCCTGCTTCCCGAAATCAGTTGGCCAAATCAGACCGATCTCAAGCTGAAGCGGAACCAATCAGAGCCGAATCGCATCGAACAGGGCCGTGCCAGCGTTTGGTGTTCAAAAAAAGAAACATCGTTTTTCTACTCGTTTCCATTTCGGCTTTTTCAGTTTTTCTAAATTGTTTCTTTTATGCAGTTCAGTTCTAAATTTTGTTTGATAGACTTTAAAAATGGCAAAACTCAAGAAAAAAAAGTTTAAAGAAATATCTCCCAAAAAAAAATTTACAAAATTATGCACAGTTGGTGCGTCTGATTAAGCAACGTGTATTCAACAATTATAGTAGATCAGAGGACTAGTTCTCTTGGGCGTTACGTTTAGGCAACGTAACGCCAGTGCCGATACATTATTTCTAAGCTACCAGTTCTTTCAATGCAATCCAATAATGTTCATCCACACCCGTAGCATACAGACACTCGAACACGTAACCCATAACCACACACCGCACACTCTTTACAAGAGGCAAAAGAAAGTGAATTATTTGCAAGAGGCACAGCGCCAGCCACATTTAAAACAGCCACAGGACACACATGAAAGATAGAACAGATCCTGTGAAAGGTAGAAAGTGAGAGTTTATTAAATTAACCCCAATTGTAATTTGATTAAAAGACACTTGTCCTGTGAGGAGGACAATGAAAGAAACCCCCATACAAACACAAAACATAGGCTTAATATATACATAAATACGATGGGATGTCCAATTATAATACAAAGTTAAGTCCAGTGTGAAAAACCGGGATTAGCCTTAAGTCAATCTCCAACACCTAAATTTTCTATCATGTAAAGAGAAATTCATGTGCCCCAAAATCAATACTATGGAAGTATAATAAATTTAAAATGCAATCTGTTCGTTCAATAAATTAATTTATTCCTCCAAAAGAATGGTGGAGCAATGGAGCTCGTTTCGTTTCCTACCCTCCATCCTTTGCTAATTTCTTGGTGGAAAGAAAATGTCGACTGCCTCCTGCCACGTGCCTTTATGTGTTCGAGTATTTATGTACCTTCTGTCATACATGGCCGGGGGTATCGTAAATTTACAACAAAATTGTTTTATGGCCCCACTCCATGGGCCCTCTTGGCCCCCCTCAGGCGGAGCTTGGCGTTTACGCCGTCACCTGAAGTGCCATCAGGAGTTGGACAATTTCAGGCCCTAGACGACAGTTTGGTTCGGTTTCCCATCTTTAAGAGCACTTGGAATTTAATCATTTAAATTTCTGTGAGGATTTCCAAGAAAATAAATTTGAATATCTGCCGCTATAGAGTTTATATTTAAATCCGATTTAATGTAAAAGCGGATTACGCTCTTCCATTTTGAAGGGACTTCGGATAAGCCCTATCTTCGGAGACATCGGGATATGGAAGACCTTTTTGATCTCCAAAAACCAAGCTTCGCGGGGATACAAATATTTCGTTGAATTTTTAATCGCACATTTACGACACAGCTGTTTTTATTTTATCGTATCGTGACAGCCCTGGGCGGCCAGTGTGTACACTCTTTTGGACTACAATATTGTTTGTCTTGCTGTTGACAGCGGTAAATTAGGCAAATGGAAGGAAAAGTACATTGATATTTAATTAGTAAAATGTCTTGAGCCTTGTCGTTACCTGCAAACAAATCCAAATGCACAGGGATATCGGATCGACTGTCATGCAGACTAAAGTTTCCAACAAACTTAACCTGGAGCTGGAGGTGGAGGTAGGCACGCGGCGCGGGTGCTACAGCGCTGGCTGTGGCTGTTGATAAAGATTATTGGATAATGTCTTGGCGGAACTATCTGCCACGTCTGTCTCTGTCATAAGAAGAAAGTTGTTCCATGGTTAGAGATACACAAAGAGAGAGAAAGAGAGATGCATACGGAAAGTGTGTGAAAGCGTGGAGCAGTGAGAGCGGGTGCGGAAGCCACAGCGTGGATACAGAAGCAGCGGTAAGTACAAATAGCCCAACCAGGGAAGGATCAAAATATTGATGTCTGGAATGGCTTTATTCAAGTGTGAGAGCCTAACTGGGACTCGTGCGAGCAAAGGACCGACCCCACATATGTATCTGTGGCATATTCAATGCTCACGCTTGTGTGACTGCGCCCCTGCGAGTCCTTGTCTGCATCCATTTGCCGCTCGCACACGTGTGCCCAACATCAAAAGCTTTTCACACTTAATTGGGCGTAAAATTAAATCAGAATTGATTAGAACACTTGAATGACAACAGCCGTGGCCGTGTTGCTGATGTCAATGGCATCAGAGAGAGCCGCATCCTGCCAGCATCCAAACCCCCAAGCCTCCCAGCTCCCAGCTCCCACTCCACCTCCTGCCAGCAATTCCGCTGGCATTCTAAGCATAAACAAACTTTTTGGTTTCGATTTTCCCCAGCTGACGCACGGCACGGCAAGGCACGGCACGTCGGTGACTTCGGCCACGTTCCTGCCGCTTCTCGGGGCTCCTGCCACTTCCGAAGCCGGGCACTCCCGAGACAGAGCGCACTAATTGCTGCTGGGAACTTCCCTGGGGAGGCTCCCCCGCAACCCTGTTTTTCATCGGAAAGTTTATGAAATTCAATTTCCCCCAAAAATGGGGAATGGAATGGAAAAAGGCCGGGCATCAATTTTCCTGCATTATCGTTTAATGAGCCGACAATTATGCGGGGCCCCTCTGCTTCGGCACCATGCACGTCTATAGATATTCAATTAACTTGAATTCACAGCCATAACTCTCCAAACGAGTTCATTCCACATGCATTTGGCCAGGGCATAGGGCAAATCAACTCGATTTCCGGCTATTAAGACATGGCTGAATTTCAGACGTGGAATGCAACGCCATGGAGTGCCGAGTCCAGGCAGGATATTTACATTTTAACCGGGTGATTCGAGCGGAGAGGAGAGTCGACAGCAACGTCAACGGTAATGGATAAATGCACATCTTCCGCCGCCCTGGGGGTCCTGGGAGCCGTCCTGGGGCACGCCACATTTAATGGGAAATGAATGGCAATGTTGGAGGTAGAAAATTATGAAAACGTTCCCAGGGGTAAGTTGTACGAAAACCAGCATATCGGGAGCGATACCTCTGACGAGGACTTCAAAGAACAGCTGGAAGACCCAGGACAAACTCGAGGCGAAAGTGAGTAGCTCATTGAATTGGATGGATTGTCATCCCAGTCGGTGACAGCAATCAAATCAATCACACCAGCCTCCACCTGAGTAGAGCAGGCAGGTCTTTTCTGACATTTGGTGATGTTTTGCGATGCAGCAAGAGGGAATTCCTACACCGATTGGGGCAAAACTTGGGCTAGGTACAGCTGGCAAGGCCGATAGCTTGATCCGATTCATAAATAATATACAGCTAAGAGTACTATATGTTTGGATTCATTGGGATTCCGTGCGTGGTGATGTCTAATGCAATTTGCGTAATTGAAACCCACTCGAAAGCAATTAAATTTCCTGTGGTTGGACCACTCTCCGGCAATGAGATTCGTTGGAGTAATTGCAATCGAGATTCCCAACTAATCTTCAGGTAAAACAATCCATAATGGAGCAGAAGTTTTGTTCGCACTCGGCATTTATCAAGTTTGAAGTTTTAATTTGCTTTCGCCCCAACAAAAACAACTACAGAATACAGAATAACAAAAGTGTCAACACGATTATAATTCAGTTTAATTAAGCCGCAACATTAAGGCCTCTCAGCACTCTTGTCTGTGGACCGACCAACAGAAATTTAAAATATTTGCGCTAATCCACTTGGCAACGGCCTAACAGAAATGAACAGCTGGTGCCAGTGCAGGCCTCTTCAATGGGCCAACTTTCGGATAAAAGAGGTACGTGCCAAAGGCTTCAAATACTCGTATTTGCTGGGGCCAAAGTACGTACAATAAACTCGAAGCAATCCGGAGAGCAAAGTTGCGATCTGGAAATTTATGGATGGCGAAGGCCAAAATGTTTTGCTGTAGGCCCAGGCCCAGGCTGAACCCATTTGTTGGCCCTCTCTGAAAATGTCACATGCTCCTCACACCCACAACTACACCCACACCCTGTGTGGTCTGGGTCTTGGTCTGGGTCTGGGTCTGGCCATTGTCTGTCATTGATGCCAGCTGGTGTCGGTACAGGTTTTAAAAGGATGCTATTCCCGACTTAATTAAGTTGATGCCACCGTGTTGTACGAAATCTCTTCGATGCGCTGCGCTAAAGCTGAAAGTCTCATTATTTCCTATTTAAAGTCATTACCACGTTATCTGCAGCCTTCAATTGAAGTGGGTTCTCGTTCTCCTGCAACTTCCAGCAGCCACCGTCGCCCAGTCCCCATTTTTCAGTTAACGATTTCATTTCAATTGACAATTTAATTAAGTCTAATGGTAAAATGTTGTCAAGCAATTATCATGCTTATGTAGCTCTTAATTTTCCGTATTTTTCGCGCTCCCCCAACCTTGGTAAGGCCATTTTCCTGGCCAGAGGTGTATGTAAATCGAATTTCAAACGAGGCGAAGGCCAAAAAGCGCTGCATACGTGTTGTGTACCCTATTGTGGAGCGAAAAAATTAGTATATACATACATACATATAGAGACATATCCATAATTCCCCACATTCCATAACAGGACCCCACTCAAGAATCAATAACTGTTTCTTCCCATACTCCAAGCTAGGGCCCCCATAATATAAACAATGGACCACATTGTTTCATCAACATTAGAATCACGCAACTCTCGAGAAATCGATTCTTTAGAATCACGCCACTCATGAGGACCAATCAAAGCTAGACATAAAACCAAGGAGTATCACATTCCTAGCTCCGTCTTGTAATGCAACACCGATCGCCAGCAGTGGATGCCTTTCATCAAAGCCGACGCATCCCCAAATATCGATCCAGGCACGTACGCCACCGACACGAAGATGCAGCCGAGGAAAGCAACGCCCGAAGCCAGAGTCGGGAGTTCCAAGAGAAGGGCTCATGGAAACTAGCCAGCAGCAGAGAGAGATCAGTTCCGTTTGAGACAAGCAGACGTAAAGTTAAGTCGGGGAATTCAACCAATCTTGTGACATAAAGAAATTAAGTACTAAAAATAAAATCTTTTTTAAAAACTAAATTTCGAGTTGCGGATATTTAACTGGCGCAGTCGGTAGGATTTCGTTTAAAATTAACTCCTATATTTCGGTAATGGTCAGCTTGTGTAATTTCTAATTACTGTGATCACGTAATCCCGAAATCGTTAATAAAATTGTGAAATCCGCCAAAGAACCTATGTGTTACGAGCACATACGATTTGCAAAACTAAAATTAAGTGAACTGAAGTAAGCGGAGATGGTGATCCACCAAGAACAGTGAAACACTAAAAACAAAATCAAACGAGGGGGAACGTTGTGAGTTGCTTCGGAGACAGCAACTCTACAGTTATACCCGATACTAAGTCAGTATGGCTCTCCTCCGGCAGACGCCGCTAATATTAAAAGACACGACAAGGAGTGCGTGCGAGAGAGACAGAAAATCAGTCTGAGCGTGACGTCGGGGGCTGCGTAGCCAGTGCAAATTGATTTGTTCCTTTTGGCTATAAAAATTATCTGATCTGATCCAGATTCAGCAATCTGATAGATATGGTCATTATCTATGATTCTGCGTTTTTACTTTTCTCGAATGTGCAATATTGTGGATGCAACAGATTTTCGTCTTTTGTGGGGGCGGAAAAGGGTGGGGCGAAATTCTGAGATATACGTTATATAGTGAAATCTAACAGAAGTGCGGATACCAAATTTGGTTACTCTAGCCTTAATAGTCTCTGAGATTTGTGGATGCCCCAGATTTTCGTCCTTTGCGGGGGCGGAATGGGGGTTTGGCGAAATTTGGACACGAAACGGTCAAGGTCCGATATCACAGGAGTGTGGATACCAAATTTGGTTGCTCTGGCTCTTATAGGTTCTGAGATCCTTGAACTCATATTTTGCAATTGACAAAACCGACCATGAAACCTGTGTGTTAGAGAGAGACAGAGCGAGAAAGAATGAAATTGTTTTCTTGATTCTGGCTATAATCATAATTCGATCTGGTTCAGATTTTGCACTGTAGAAGATATGGTCATCCTCACCGATTCTGCGTTTTTGGTTTTATCGTATCTTTAAAAATGTGGATGCCACAGATTTTCGTCCTTTGTGGGGGCGGAAGTGGGCGGGGCGTAGTTTTGAAATATTTTTGTAGCAGTGACGTATCACAGAAGTCTGGATCCAAAACATAGTTGCTCTAGATCTTATAGTCTTTGAGCACTAGGCGCTGAAGGGGACGGACGGACGGACGGACGGACGGACGGACAGACGGACAGACGGACTGACGGACGGACGGACGGACGGACGGACGGACAGACGGACAGACAGACAGGGCTAAATCGACTCGGCTATTGATGCTGATCAAGAATATATATACTTTATGGGGTCGGAAACGATTCCTTCTGGACGTTACACACATCCACTTTTACCACAAATCTAATATACCCCAATACTCATTTTGAGTATCGGGTATAAAAACTTACAAGTGAACCAAAATAAAGTTAAAAACTACTGAAAACAAAACAAAACCCAATCAACACCAACAACATGGCGTTACCACCACTATCATTGAGCGAAATCCACTTGAACCAGGCACTGCTGTCGATCAGACAAATACCTGCCTATGACGGTTCATCTGGACAGCTAAGCTCATTTATCAAACGAATCGAATATGTATGCGGATTATATCCAACTGAAGATCTTCGCCAACAAAGGATCCTATTTGGAGCGACCGAGATCCAACTGTCAGGAGAGGCACAACGCATATCGCAAATGATACAACCCAACAAGTGGCTCGAACTGAAGACGACGCTATTCAACGAGTTCAAAAATCACACACCATATGAAGAACTCTTACGACAACTATACACCACCAGATTCAACGGCAGTCTTCGTAAGTTTATAGAAGAATTAGAGATAAAAGCATTATTAATAAACAATGAGCTAAGCTTAGAAAACATACCAGAAAATAATGACATTTATAAAAACGCTTTAAACAACACAATTAAAGATGTCATTACTCGAAAACTTTCTGACAGAATGTTCATGACCTTAGCAAGAAAAGATATTACCACATTGTCTAATCTTAAGAAGGCAGCACAAGAAGAAGGATTGTACGAAGCTAGTACAACAGATTCCGGTACAAATAAAGATCAATCGAAATCGTCTCAATCAAATCGAAAGAATGTTGGAAACTATTATCCAAATTATAATACTACTAACTATCACAATCAAACTCAGAGTTCATCTGGAACAGGTCAGACTAATCGAACAAATCAAAATCAAAATTCCCAAAATCCTGGATTATACAATGAGTTCAAAAATTCCTTGAATCAAGGTAGGGCTCAGAATCCATTCAATCAGCAAATATCTCAAAACCAAGCTAGTGGGAGTGGACCCAACCAACCTCTAAAAGAGGGAGGGAGAGCCAGAGTGGCCAAACGAAGATGGACGTGAATTTTCATCAAGCCGCCTCGGAAGAAACCGAGGAGGACCCTATATAAACATTACCATTAATAAAAGAATATTAAGGTGTATCGCTGACTCGGGATCATCGATCAACATCATGAAAGAAAATTATACAGATTCCGAGATAAAAGGCGATAACCTTACGGTCCATACCATCAATGGACCTGTCCGTTTAACTAAGAGTATAATGAGGAATGCGAACAAAACATGACCGTCCGAACAAAAGTTCTACATACATAACTTTTCCGAAAATTATGATATTTTATTAGGAAGAGAATACTTGATGGCAAGTAAAGCCGTCGTCGATTACAGAAATGACACTGTAACACTAGGAGCTAGGTCGTACCCAATCATTCAGAGTGGAGAAGCTATTGAAGCCGGCAAGACCGCACAGAAGTGCACTGATCCCTCTACAAAAGAAGAGAAGATCGCACCTAAGTGCCTTGACCCATCTCCAGAGGGTGATCAATACTTCGCTTCCGCTCTAGACAGTGAATTAAGGGAATGTAATCAATTAAGATTGGAACACTTAAACGACGAAGAGAGGGAAGAGTTAAAGAAGGTCTTATATGAGTTTAAGGATGTGCAGTACAGAGAAGGTGACAATTTGACTGTCACAAGTACAATCAAGCACGAGATCAAAACTCAACATGAAGACCCGGTCTACAGACGACCATACAAATATGCCCAGATACATGATCAGGAGGTAAACCAGCAAATCAAAGATATGCTCAGGCAGGGAATAATTCGAAAGTCGAATTCTCCTTACTGCTCGCCCATATCTATGATTCCAAAGAAGATAGATGCTTCGGGAAAGCAAAAATATCGAATGGTAGTAGACTATAGAAGTCTAAATGAAATAACAGTTAAGGACAAATTCCCAACTCCACGAATGGATGAAATCCTAGACAAACTAGGTAAATGTCAGTATTTTACGACAATCGATTTAGCAAAAGGTTTCCATCAAATACCCATGGAACCTAGCTCAACCCCCAAAACTGCGTTCTCCACTAAGCATGGACATGACGAGTTCACTCGTATGCCCTTTGGGCTAACCACTGCCCCAGCTACCTTCCAAAGATGTATGAACAATCTGCTAGAAGAGTTAATCTTCAAAGATTGCTTTGTATACTTAGATGACATCATTATATTTTCCACTTCATTGGAAGAACACTTGTTGTCACTAAGGAGAGTATTTGGAAAGTTGAGAGACGCCAACTTGAAGCTACAAATGGATAAATGTGAATTCATGAAAAAGGAAACTGAATTCCTAGGTCATGTAGTCACTACTGAAGGAATAGTACCAAATCCAGGCAAAATCTCTGCCATTGTCAAATTTCCAATACCAGAAACGACTAAACAAATAAAGTCATTCTTAGGTCTGTGCGGGTTCTACAGGAAATTCATTTTTTAATTTTGCAAACAAAGCAAAACCCATGACACTCAAACTAAAGAAAGGAGCTGTCATAGACCCCAAGGAAGAAAAGTACGTCGAGGCATTTGAGAGACTAAAAGTACTCATCACCTCAGACCCTATCCTTGCGTTCCCAGACTTTGACAAAATGTTCACGGTAACAACCGACGCTAGTAACATAGCATTGGGAGCGGTTTTGTCACAAGAACGCAAACCGATCTGCTACGCTAGCAGAACCCTAAATGAACATGAAATAAACTATTCAGCCATCGAAAAGGAATTATTAGCGATCGTATGGGCAACCAAGTATTTCCGTTCATACCTGTTCGGTAGAACATTCGAGATACAAATCGATCATAAACCCTTGATTTGGTTGAACAACCTCAAGGAGCCAAATATGAAATTACAAAGGTGGAAAATAAAACTGAATGAGTTTGATTTTAAAATGAAATATCTACCAGCAAAGAAAATCATGTAGCTGATGCCTTATCAAGGGTAAAGATGAATGAAAATCTCCTTGGAGAAGCTTCCAATAGCGTTGGTGCAACTGTACATAGCGCACAGGAAGACAATCTAAATCACATTGCTATCACGGAAAGAACAATTAACTATTACAATCGGCAAATTGAGCTAATAAAAGGCAATGAAGATAAGGTAGAAACAATTCGTTATTTTCACAAGCTAATCATCAAGATCACGTATAAGGAAATGACTAACACCTTAGCGAAGGATATAATAAAGGAATATCTATGCACCAAAAAGAGCGCATTATATTTCCATAACGAAATAGATTTTCCTCCATTCCAAAAAGCCTATTTAGAAATCATTAATTCTAACAATATAACCAAAGCTATTAAATCAAGCACGAAACTCCTAGATATTCAGAATTACGCTGAATTTAAAGAAACCATATTAAAGAATCATAAAGGCTTACTCCATCCAGGGATAGAGAAAACCGTCAATTGGTTTAGGGGAAAATACTATTACCCGGATTATCAAAAACTAATCCAAAACATCATAAACGAATGTCCTACTTGTAATATTGCCAAAACAGAGCATAGAAATACGAAGTTGGCATTCGAAACTACACCGGAAATGCTGAACATCAGAGAGAAATACGTCATAGATTTCTATATGGTTGGTAACCAACAGTTCCTATCATGTATTGACGTATACTCGAAGTTTGCCACTCTTGTAGAAGTAAAAAGTCGTGACTGGTTAGGAGCAAAAAGAGCCATCATGAAAGTTTTTAACGAGATGGGCAAACCAATTGAAATCAAAGCCGATAAAGATTCAGCTTTTATGTGCACAGCATTGCAAGCATGGCTGAATGCGGAAAACGTCAAAATAGAGATCACTTCCAGCAAAAATGGAATATCTGACGTAGAAAGATTTCATAAAACAGTAAATGAAAAATTAAGAATAATATCTAGCGAGGATAACCCAGAAGATAGATTCACGAAGTTTGAATTAATTCTTTATACTTATAATCATAAAACCAAACATAATACCACAAATAGGACACCAGCTGATATATTCATTTATGCAGGCTCACCTGATTATGACAACCAACTAAATAAAGTGAATAAAATCACTCAATTAAATAAAAACCGCATAGAGTATGAAGTCGATACCCGCTATAAACTATCACCTCTAGTTAAGTCTAAGGTAACAAATCCTTTCAAAAGGACGGGCGAAATTAGACAGGTAGACGAAAAACATTATGAAGAAAAGAATAGGGGTAGGAAAATAACTCATTATAAATCAAAATTCAAGAAAAAGAATAAATCTAATAGAAGCAAATATAATAATTCCAGAGAAACCGAGGAAGTTAATGGAATCGGCGAACTTCAACACAATTAAAATCCTCATCTTCCTCATAATTACCATCGTAATGGCACAGGGCCAAAACATAGAAATAAATCCTATAAAATCCCAAAACGGATATATGATATTCAAAACTGGATCGATTAACATACCTATCAATTACGAATACCATTATCTAACTGTTAATGTAACTAAAACCGAAGAACTATACCAAAATTTATTAATGCAAGCCACTAAATTCCAGGACATAATCCAAATAAAATATCTAGTAGACAAATTGCAAAGAGAAATGAACGGGCTAAAAATAACCAAAAGAAATAAAAGAGGCCTAATCAATATAGTAGGAACAGCCTACAAATATCTCTTTGGAACACTAGATCAGGAAGATAAAGTCGATTTGGAAAAAAAAATAGAAAATTTAGCCAGCCATAGCATTCAAATAAATGAACTAAATTTGGTAATAGATGCAGTTAATAGCGGAATAAACGTTATAAACAAACTAAATGAAGAAAAAGACAGGAATCAACAAATAGAAATTTTGATATTCAATCTACAACATTTCACAGAATATATCGAAGATATAGAACTAGGTATGCAATTAACTAGGCTCGGTATATTTAATCCAAAATTATTAAAACAAGACTACCTGGAACAAATAAATTCTGAGAAAATACTAAATATAAAAACCTCCACATGGCTAAAATCCGATACCAACGAAATTCTAATAATTTCCAACATTCCCAAAGACATTACAAAAGTACCAATCTATAAAATCGTTCCGTATCCAGACGAATTAAATAACATGTTAACAGATATGACATACGACAAGTACTACATAAAAAATGAAGAAGTATTTGTTAAAGAAACTAGATTGAAAACCAATGACAATTGTATAAAAGGAATTTTAATGCAAATTCCCACTAAATGTCCATATTCCAAAACTTTTCAAAACTTTCAAATAAACTTTATTGAACCCAATATACTAATCACATGGAATCTTCCAAAAACAACGCTAAACCAGAATTGTGTAAACCAAGAAATCATAGCGGAAGGAAATACCATTATAAAAATCTACAACTGTTCAATCCAATTAAATGAATTTACAATATCAAACACAATGTTAGATTTTGCCCATACTGTTTATGTCAACAACAACATAACTAAAACGAGGGGGAACGTTGTGAGTTGCTGCGGAGACCGCAACTCTAAATTTATACCCGATACTAAGTCAGTACGGCTCTCCTCCGTCAGACGCCGCTAATATTAAACGACACGACAAAGAGTGCGTGCGAGAGAGACAGAAAATCAGTCTGAGCGTGACGTCGGGGGCTGCGAGGCCAGTGCAAATTGATTTGTTCCTTTTGGCTATAAAAATTATCTGATCTGATCCAGATTCAGCAATCTGATAGATATGGTCATTATCTATGATTCTGCGTTTTTAGTTTTCTCGAATGTGCAATATTGTGGATGCAACAGATTTTCGTCCTTTGTGGGGGCGGAAAAGGGTGGGGCGAAATTCTGAGATATACGTTTTATAGTGAGATCTAACAGAAGTGCGAATATCAAATTTGGTTACTCTAGCCTTAATAGTCTCTGAGATTTGTGGATGCCCCAGATTTTCGTCCTTTGCGGGGGCGGAAGGGGGTGTGGCGAAATTTGGACACGAAACGGTCAAGGTCCGATATCACAGGAGTGTGGATACCAAATTTGGTTGCTCTGGCTCTTATAGGTTCTGAGATCCTTGAACTCATCTTTTGCAATTGACAAAACCGACCATGAAACCTGTGTGTTAGAGAGAGACAGAGCGAGAAAGAATGAAATTGTTTTCTTGATTCTGGCTATAATCATTATTCGATCTGGGTTAGATTTTGCACTGTAGAAGATATGGTCATCCTCACCGATTCTGCGTGGGGCGAAGTTTTGAAATATTTTTGTAGCAGTGACATATCACAGAAGTCTGGATCCAAAACATCGTTGCTCTAGCTCTTATAGTCTTTGAGCACTAGGCGCTGAAGGGGACGGACGGACGGACGGACGGACGGACGGACGGACGGACGGACGGACAGACGGACAGACAGACAGGGCTCGATCGACTCGGCTATTGATGCTGATCAAGAATATATATACTTTATGGGGTCGGAAACGATTCCTTCTGGACGTTACACACATCCAGTTTTACCACAAATCTAATATACCCCAATACTCATTTTGAGTATCGGGTATAATAAAACCACTGTTGTATGTCCAAACTAATGAAATAATTATGCAATACACCAAATATAGTAACCTATTACAAATAAGTCTACTAATTTCATTTGTCATAATTATATTAGTACTACTAAGTTATGTAGCTGTTAAATTTAAGAAAACTTCTAAAAGAGTCACGGTTAAATGTATTAACCCTATAATAGAAGCAGAAGAGGAACCAACCTCAGCGTCCGCACTTGACACCCCGTCACTATACCCGAGGGTAATCGCCTAGGGACTGGCTAATAACAAACGTTGTGGGAGTGACATATCCATGATTCCCCACATCCCATACACATTATGTTTATGTACAATTCATCCACCCCATCCACACAAGTAACAGGACCCCACTCAAGAATCAATAACTGTTTCTTCCCATACTCCAAGCTAGGGCCCCCCATAATATAAACAATGGACCACATTGTTTCATCAACATTAGAATCACGCCACTCTCGAGAAATCGATTCTTTAGAATCACGCCACTCATGAGGACCAATCAAAGCTAGACATAAAACCATGCCTTTCATCAAAGCCGACGCATCCCCAAATATCGATCCAGGCACGTACGCCACCGACACGAAGATGCAGCCGAGGAAAGCAACGCCCGAAGCCAGAGTCGGGAGTTCCAAGAGAAGGGCTCATGGAAACTAGCCAGCAGCAGAGAGAGATCAGTTCCGTTTGAGACAAGCAGACGTAAAGTTAAGCCGGGGAATTCAACCAATCTTGTGACATAAAGAAATTAAGTACTAAAAATAAAATCTTTTTTAAAAACTAAATTTCGAGTTGCGGATATTTAACTATATGTATATGTGGAAGTCCAATGACACAGGTTTTGTATGATAAAAAGCTGACCAATCCAATTTGTATCTCCTCTTCGTTCAGTTACTGTAGCAATCAGGATTTGGTTTTGAATAACTTTATGCAACGCGTAGGAGATTAAAGACTAGATGTAGACTAGCTCCAATCCAATTATTATCTCCTTTTCGATTCCGGGGACTCCCGCTAATGCTGAAAGCAGGATGTGGCAATCACTTGCCAGTCGTTGGAAATTTGATTTAGAAAAAGGAAAAAGGTCGCCGGATGCGTTTTGCAATTGCGTCATGTGCCATAAAATGCAGTTTGAGCAGGGATTTTTTCATTTCCTGACCTGCAACGTCAGATATAAATTCATTGAGCAAGAAGTCAGGAAAAATTCATCACCCACATCCGCTGTTCCCGGCAGTGGAAATGTATTGCTTCTAAAATGTAGTTATGTTTCGCGAGACCTCCTAAAGAATGCTTTAAGAAACCTATCACCTAGCGACGGATTCTTAGAAAACTCTCTCTATAGCTTTTTATACCCGATACTCAAAATGAGTATTGGGGTATATTAGATTTGTGGTGAAAATGGATGTGTGTAACGTCCAGAAGGAATCGTTTCCGACCCCATAAAGTATATATATTCTTGATCAGCATCAATAGCCGAGTCGATTGAGCCCTTTCTGTCTGTCCGTCTGTCCGTCCGTCCGTCCGTCCGTCCGTCTGTCCGTCTGTCCGTCCCTATTAGCGCCTAGTGCTCAAAGACTATAAGAGCAAGAGCAACGATGTTTTGGATCCAGACTTCTGTGATATGTCACTGTTTCAAAACTTCGCCCCGCCCACTTCCGCCTCACAAAGGACGAAAATCTGTGGCACCCACAATTTTAAAGATATGAGAAAACTTAAAACGCAGAATCATAGATAATGATCATATCTATCAGGTTGCTGAATCTGGATCAGATCAGATAATTTTTATAGACAAAAGGAACAAATCAATTTGCACTGGCTACGCAGCGCCCGACGTCACGCTCAGACTGATTTTCTGTCTCTCTCGCACGCACTCTTTGTCGTGTCGTTCAATATTAGCGGCGTCTGCCGGAGGAGAGCCTTACTGACTAAGTATCGGGTATAACTGTAGAGTTGCGGTGTCCGCTGTAACTCACAACGTTCCCCCTCGTTTCCTTTTGTTTTGAATAAACAGCCGGTGTTTTCCTAAATAAACTTTAATTAACTTCCTAACCAGCCAACAATCTGGAAACCTATTCTATCCCGCGAGTGCATGCCCTTTGCTTTGTGTTAAAACATTATTTAACTTTTTATTTTTCGGCGTCGGCTTGTCGTGTGTGTGTTGTTGCAGTGAGTGAGTACGCATTACATTGCATTGCAGTCCGCTCTCGTCTGGTAGCTTTTGTTGTGTTATCACTCTCTCCCTATCACCTTAACTTATATAACTGTTCTTTCTCTCTCGCTCTCGTAACTTTCTGTTCAGTAGCTCTCTCTCTCTCTCATTAGCTACTGCTGCAACTGTTCTCCTCTCCTCCTATTAGCGTTTGTCTGGCACACAGGTTTGATAGCCATTTGTTTTAAAATATTATTTGATTCTAATTTTGTTCAAATTTCTTATTATGGAGTTTTCTGTTGTATGTGCCAAAAAATCATGCAATAAGCAGATCACCCACGATCAGCCGATTATCCCTGCTGGCTCTGCGACAGCGTAGTGCACGAAAAATGCGCTGGATTTTCTGGCCTTGTGAGTGATGCCATTTCAAAACGTAATGGTTTGCACTACAGTTGCGAGGCATGCCGTGCGGTGGAGAAAGACATGGTGGCTTTCATGAGGCAGACGCGGCTCCTAGCTCCTATCGGCTCCTCCTTCCATCGGCTCCTAGCCATGGAGTCTCAATTTGGCAGTCTGCAACTGCTGAATGAGTCTCCGTGGCGTAAAAAGGTCACTCCGCGGGATCTGCAAGTGCCAACCGTCACTCAGCCGTGCGCCGCCGAAAAACTGACTCCGACCACTCCAAGGGTGCAGCAGTTGATCTCGTTTGCCACTTCAAGGGCAACGACAGCTGCTGGCGATGCAGATTCGGTAGCCGAATTCATCGCCTCGGAGAATGTGCAGCCAAGTACGTCTGCAGCGTCCGTGTCCGTGGTGTCCGCAAGTTCACTAGTTGTCCCGTCCATCCCGATCCCACCAGTAAATAGACCTTCCGGACCTCCGGATATTGCCACCACAGGTACTAGGCCTGTGGTGCCCAAGCCACTGGTGGGAGTCCCACCAAAACGACAAGTTTTGCTCTCACGGCTGGCCCCTGACCTCACATCTAATGATGTAATTGCTTTCATTCAAAGCAAAATAAAAGCCGTGGGTTTAAAGGTGGAGAAATTCAACTTCTCTTATGCCAGGGAGATAGCCTCGTTTAAGATAAGCATCTCCCCAACTCAATTTGACACCATTTGCTCCGCCAAATTTTGGCCGGAGCATTTGGTGGTGAAGGAGTTTAAGGCTAAGAAGAAGAATAGGCCCCCCATATCCCTTAGAAATCTTTCCAGTGTGCCACCCTCAACCTCAACTTCCTCTTTCTCAACTTCCCGTCTTGCTTTCACTTTTCCAAAAAACTAACTTCTCTTTTAGTAACCTATCAGAATGTAAGACGCTTGCGTAGTAAGCTCAGCATTCTTTTCCGGGATAGTGTTGCATTTGCTTCCCACGTTATTGTGTTTACTGAAAACTGGTTAAAGCCGGACATTCTTTGTTCCGAGGTTTTGGCAGGTCGGTACACAACTTTTAGAAAGGACCGTTCGTCTCGACGTGCGGGGGGGGTTCTGATTGCAGTGGACTCTTACTTCACGTCGGAACAATTCACAGTCCTAGTTCAACAGGAACTGGAATTCCTGTGTGTAAAACGGATTCTTCCCGCTTTCGCTATATTTATTACTTTCTCGTATATCCCACCTTCTTCGGATATTTCAATTTATGAGCAGCACTTGTCCGCTTTAACCGCTGTTTCTTCCTCGCTATCTGATAAAGATCGTATGATAGTTCTTGGTGACTTCAACTTGCCAGGAACTGTTTGGTCTTCGGTAAACGAGTCTAGTATCCTAGTGCCCATGTCACGACCTGACTTTGCTGACGGCTTGCTTGACCTGTCCCTGTCTCAAGTCAACCATGTGAAAAATTCCTTGGGTCGATTGCTTGATCTGTGCTTTGTATCGGATCCGACCATAGTGTTGTTAACCCGAGCCCTTCCGCTCACTATACCTGAAGACGCCTACCACCCTACTTTCGAGGTGTCGCTAGATATAGGACCAACTGTATTGGATCGGTCGAGTAGGCTATCCGAACGTGTCCGCTGCTTTCGTAAAGCCGAGTTTGCGAAGCTTAAAAACCTCGGTAGGGATTTTGATTGGTCCGCTTTGTACTTGTGCACTGATGTCATAAAAGGCACAAACATTTTTTACAATGCTCTTGGCACATTTTTCGATTCTTGTGTCCCGCTTTCTTGTCCGACTAGAAAACCCCCTTGGTTTACCAAAGAGTTATCCAGTCTAAAAAACTTAAAATCAAGAGTTCATAAAAAATTTCTAGAAGTGGGTTCTCATACTTCTCACTCTCGCTATGTAAAAGCCCGGACAAACTTTTCAGTTCTTAATGCTCAATGCTATAAGAACTACCTATCTCGATGCAGGATACGTTTTTCTCAGGACCCTAAACAGTTTTACAGCTTTGTAAACAGTAAGCGTAGAACGTCCGCACACCCATCCTCGCTATCATTTTGTAATACGTCGGCAAATAATGATCAGGCAATTGCCGATCTTTTTGCCCAATTCTTCCAAACCACCTATTCTGAGGAAAACTACTCTGGTCATCCGTACCCATACGGTTTACCGAGGTCGAACAGCATTTTCAGTCCCTTGTTAAATGAATGTTCCCTACTTCATGATCTTCGACTAGTTAAGCCGGTGTTTTCACCGGGTCCAGACGGGGTTCCAGGTTGTGTACTCAGGTACTGCGCCGAGGCTCTGTGTGGACCTTTGCTTAAACTATTCACCCTGCCCATTGATTCTTCTTGCTTCCCCCCGATCTGGAAGGAATCGTTTATAATTCCTCTCCATAAAAAAGGTAGCAAGTCTGATGCAAAAAATTATAGAGGTATAGCAAAGTTATCCGCTATTCCTAAAATGATTGAGAAGGTTTTAACTCCGCACTTGCAACATCTCTGCAAGTCACTTATATCTCCAACTCAGCATGGATTTATAAGGCGGCGATCTACCACCACGAACTTGTTAGAGTTTACCTCTTTCATTATTAAAGGCTTTCAAGGTAACTTACAGACGGATGTTATTTACACCGACTTTAGTAAAGCATTCGACTCTGTAAACCATTCCCTTTTAGCGCAAAAACTTGACCTTTTAGGGTTTCCGCCCAACCTCCTGAGATGGATTTCTAGCTATCTTTGTTCCAGGTCTCAAAGAGTCCTCTTCAAAAACTCCCTCTCTTTACCAGTAAAGGTTTCTTCGGGAGTACCACAGGGCAGCCATCTAGGCCCCTTACTCTTTACACTCTTTATTAATGACTTGCCTTCAGTATTAACATACTCTCGAGTACTTATGTATGCGGATGATGTTAAACTCTGTGTCCAGTACAAGGACATCTCATTTCATTCTCGCTTGCAATCCGATCTCAATAACTTTCAGTCATGGTGTTGTGCAAACTTGTTACACCTTAATGCCTCGAAATGCAAAGTTATGACATTTCGTCGTTCTAGCCCTTTGTTGGCTCCCTATACCCTATTTGGTGGTTCTCTTGAGAGAATTACCCTGGTGGATGATCTGGGTGTTATGTTGGACCCCAAGTTAAAGTTTTCCGAACACATTTCTACCATGGTAAATAAGGCCATTAGCGAGCTTGAGTTTATAAAGAGGTGGTCAAAGGAAATTGACGACCCCTATATAACAAAGACTCTCTATACCTCGCTTGTTCGTCCGATCTTAGAATACGGCTCCTGTGTATGGTGCCCTCAGTACAAAGTACACCAGGACCGTATAGAATCAGTACAGAAAAACTTTTTACTCTTTGCTCTGCGGGGCCTTAACTGGGATGCGGGTGTAAGACTCCCATCTTACTCTAGTAGACTACTATTAGTAAACCTCCCATCCTTAGTTAACCGTAGAAAAATGCTTGGTGTGATATTTATGCACAACTTGATCAGGGGTGACATAGACAGCCCTGATCTGTTGAGCCGCATAAACTTCACGATTCCTATTAGACTGACTAGAAATTTTATACCGTTGTTCCTTCCACTTTGTAGATCGAATTATTCCTTGCATGAACCGTTTAGGGTCTTATGCTCGGATTATAATTCCCTCTACCATATTATATCCACCACTAATTCTCTTCCTCTTATTAAATTACTAATCCTTACACACCTTTCTAGTAATTAGTAATTGTAGTGGTATTTGTATTTTGATTGCATGCTTAGTTTCTTAGTAGGTTTAGTGCTAATTTTCCTCGAATGTTAGTCTAATAGCTATCTTTCTTGCATGTTCGCGTTCGGTTCGATTACGCACCGTTCGTCATGCGGCAGCGCCCCTCGGTCGGTTGGGCGGGAGGAGGGCTGCGTTTTGCTTGGAATCCGCGCGTAACAGCCTTCTGCTGGTTTCACACGGGCCACTTGACTGTGCAGTAACTACATCGCCTCTTGAAAGATGCAGTCATTGCATGTCCACGTCCAAGAATATACAGGTACATATATGCTACGAATACACTATTCATATAGCCATAGAGTATGCGGGGAAGCGGGCTCTTGTGGTACTGCTGTAAGATAATTTTATGGTACTCACGTTCTGGACGAGGCCATTGATGCGGTTCCCATCTGCATCAGCAGCTCCTGTCCTGGCTCCTGTGATGCGAGCTGCCCCTGTTCTAGTTCCTGCGCTTCCAGCGGTTTCAGTTTCAGCACCAGCAGCAGCCCTTTCTCGACCCCTTCCCCGTCCAGTGGCCGTTGCCGCTGACGCTGCCGATGCCGATGCCGCTTCCGTTGGCTTTAATGATAAGACCGCCTTAGAATGCGGCAAGACAGCAGCAGATGTGGGCGATGACAAGGAATTGGCGGCTGGATGCTGGTAGGGATTGGTGTATCTGGAGTTGGAGGTAGGCAGGGGAGAGGTTGGCGGTGTGGGTTGTTGTGGAACTGAGGGGCCCGTTCCGTTGCGTAAACGGGCCAAGGCACTCCTTAAACTCTCCGTATTGTCTTTGTCGGGGCCCCTTCCAAATGAAATGCATCCGCACAGCACTCTCCCAGCCTCCGCCTCTGCCTCACTTCAGCTGCCCTGCCACGTTCGACTCTCAGGTGTGTTTGCCTCTTGGATGGAACTCGACTCGTTTGTGCAAATGTAGAAAATGGTTACGGCTAGCCTCAAAGTTTTGGACTCATCTCTGGAAACCACAGCCACAAGTGCAGCGGTCTGGGCCTATTCAGAAAACTAATTCCAACTTTTGTGTCTCGTCTCAGCACGTAAGGCCTGTGTGTGAGTGTGCGCCTAGACCTTATGGCACTTTTAAGCGAATTAAAATGTTCCAGGAGCGACAGTACTGGAAGGTAGTAGCTGCAGACAGCGCCCGACAGTTTTCTCCGGAAAAATAAGCAGGTCGGAGAGTGGCTGCAAGAAAAGAATGCAAATTAATCGAAGATTGTGCCAAATTCTAAATTGTGCTGATCGGAACAGTGGGTTTCTTCAAGCTTTATTTATTAACGTCCAGAGAAATGTCAGAGAAATTAAAATAAAATAAAAGAAGTGCATTTCATATTTTAATTAAATATATTTCATAGTTAAATTAAATACATTTAACAGTTAAATATTATATATAATATATTATATTTAAATTTTTATTTCCTACAAATTTAATATACCATATTTAATGTTTATTAATAATATAGTTGAGGAAAAGAATAAAAACTACGTAAATGATGGTTAGAAAGATGATTAGATGGAAAAGGTAATTGAAATATCATCCAAATGGTATTCCAATATTATAAACTTTTAGGGGGAAAAGAACGCTTTTCTGTTTCTGAAATTCCAGAGATTTTCTAGCTGTATTTATTGCTCTCACAGCATTGTGTCAGATTTCATTCCCGGACCAGGGATGACCCTACGCCTTACTGGGAGAATCCATGTGATTGTCTGTGACTTTTGGCAGCAAATGTCCATTAAATTTGTCCCCAAGGAGGGAGCCGAAAGTACACAGGAAAGTCGAAAACAAGTCAAAGGCCAAACGTTGGGGGTAAAGTTTTGGCTTTCGGCTGGGTCTGCATGGATGCCCAGAATGGGGGGTACTTCAGTTGAGCCCTCCTGGGGGGAAAAAAAGGTTGAGGACGCTGAAAGTGAAACATAATTTCCGACACACAATTAAAATCATGTCCCAATGGCTGTGTCCCCTTGGCCTTCTGACAATGCCTCACATTCCAGCCACAGGCTGCTTGACTCTGTCCCCGTCGCAGCTCCTGTCTCCGCTCCTGTGTCTGCTCTTGTGGCGTATGTTGTTGCCATTTTAACTGTGCATGTGCGCCCCAAGGCTGATGGTGGGAGGGTGCGGCCGCAGAAAGAAGAGGAAACACACAATGAAATTTAAATGGCCTCCGAGTAGCCATGCCCTGAGTGAGAAAGGACTATTTAATGCAGCAAAATTCTGCCAGGTATTCTCTACATAAATGCTTTTTCCTGGAACAGCTGCCGACAGCCATCTGACAAATGTGGCGAGGGCACACGACCGAGCCATGAGATACATCTACCTCCCAACAGGTGGACACTTTGATAAACGCTTGAATACCAGAACAGTTTGCTGGCTGCCAGCTAAATGCCTAGCAACGGCTTATCATATTTGATACACTGAAATTCCATTCAGACACTGCATTTCCTTTGAACTCCACTGACTGCTGGCTCTTTATGGGGAAATTGACAACGACCCAGTGACCTCTACTGATTCCAATCTGCGTCCAAGAGTTGCAGAAAGAGCAGAGGAAACTCAACTTATTTCGATAGAATTATCCCTTTACCCTCCACACAACACACTTTACCACCACTAAGGTTGCGAATGCCCAGGGGTGGCCATATACCGAGCATTCATTTTAATGCCCTTCCACTCGCTGCTCCTCAATAAAAGAGCAAAAAATAAAATAAACTTTAAGGACCGCAAACAAAATGAGTAGCGAGGTGGCAGGCCAATGACAGCAGTCGACTCGAGGCAGGAACGTCCTGTTGGCATGGAACGAATGCTTTGGTCAAACCAGAAAAGAGGCCAATAAACACGGCCATAAAAACACCCACTCCAGCACCCTTGGCTTTTCATTAGATCAGGGAAATGTAGGAACGAAAGAATGAATGTGGGGAAGCCATTGTAAACGAAATCATTTTCTGGCTTTGCTATTTAAAAAACTTTTTTGCAGATTCATCATTGTTGGACGAGGATATGTGTGTGGTGTCTGGAGTGTGGAGCGTGGCGTGTGGCGTGTGGCCTGGTGTGCTTTGGTCCGCTCCGAAAGCAATTTGCCAGCCAGCCATAGAAGCAATTATTTTCTCATATTACGTATACGCAACGCGTGCCAAATGCGCTGCTAACAGATTTATTCTTTCATTAGAAGACAAACAACCGCTTTCCATTACGCTGCTGCCGTTTCTTATTAAAACTCAAACAGAAGCGAGAGACCAGCTGCAGAAGCCATCGCAAATTGCGCGCCCAGCTTTATTTACATAATTTTTTCTTGAGGGACAATAGTGGCCCCAAGAAACGCAACAAAATTCTCATTAAAAGCCAGAAAACTGTACGCCCATTAAGCTTGGGGCCAGCTTGGCAACCATGAGAGTGGGTCCAAGAGTCCTAGAGTCCTGCCAAGTGTTCCGAAAAGCATTGCCGGCCTGGACAGTAGTATCGCCTCCAGCTCGAATTTGCATTCATATTAAACATTGCTCGGTCGTAAGCTGATTATGTGCAGAAATACATGTAGCACTTAAATCACCTGTAATTGATTTCTACCCTCCATTCGCACTCCATCACTCATACGCAGCGTTGCCCCTGGCAGCCCTGTAAACCCTCAACACGACCGCTGACAGGTAAATAATCACAATCACAATCAAAATGGTCATCATCGTGATGAGCAGCCTCGCAATTACCCCCCACAGCTCCACGGATTCTCCCCAGCTTCCGCCCACATGTGGATCATCGATTATTTCCCATTGGTTTTGATTGATGTCTGCTTCCGCAGACCGATAATGATTATGTTAATGATGAAGCCACTAATTTATAATGCGGCGAAAACAAAGCCACCGTACCTGGCCAGCTAATAAATCAAAATCGAAGTTTTCATGGGGATGCCATTTTCAAGAGTTCCGGTGGAACGGAAGCATTATGTGTGTTCATGGCTGAATAATTTAATGGAAAATGCGATTGAGTGGCCTGCAGTTATCCAATTGAATGCCGTTTTTTATGTTGTACATTATAGAAGCCTGCCTCATATGGATTCGAATGAAAATGTAGCTTTGATTTCGCCGTATCAGGCAATTAAAATCAGGGCATGTTCGCGATTGGTTTTCCGCTAATAAATTGGAAGCGTGCCATGGGAAAGGATGCGAGCTATCCACCAACAGCACCACAAAAACTTTAACAATGAGAGAAACAATTTCTTCGAACTGTTGCATATTTATATTCATCCGAGTACAACATCTACAATTCCCCTGCAAGTACTGGGTACACTCGAATTGGCAAGAATAATTAAATTCAGCAAAAGCTCATAAAAAATATATGTGGGGCCCTAAAAGAATTCCAAGAGACCACCCTCAAGCCGAGGGGTGGAGCTGGTGGCGGCTCTTTTCAGCTTGAAACTGAACTTTGATGACAGCTGGGGCTCGGCCCCCCCGTATTAGCCACTTAATTAGCAGTATATAGGCCAAGCTATGCCGGCTCTGTTCGGGGGCAAAGTCCCTTTATTTGTTCGACAAGAGGGTAGCGGTTTCTAAGGGATAAACCGAGCCAAGTGCTGAAACAAAACAGACTAGTGAGCCACAATAGTAGCAGGACCAGTGGCAGTGCCAATCCAAGGGCCAGGGCCAGGGCCTCCCCACGCCCGAGTCAAAGTCCCACTCATTCAACATCAAACGCATTCGGTAAAGGCGAAGCATTGTTTGTGCGAATGAGTTCCAGTTCAATGAATGGGCCAACATATCGGCAGCAGATACCGCACTCACAGGCACACTCCCCCGTAACAGTACCCCACACAGACAGGAATCCTCGTGGTAGGGATGGGCCGACTAAGATATTGGTCCCTCCCTCACAAAGTGGTTTAGAGCTCGATGCATAAATTCCGGCGAACTTCGAATTTATTCATAGAAATTTCTTTATTAGACAGTTGGTAAGCCACATCATCGGGAGAATGACTGGATCTCGCCCAGGAAAAACGAATTTCGTTGCCCCAGCAACAGAACGGGGGCAGAGTAAGCCGCATTGAATGAGTCTGTCAGTGTCTGGGGTAGGGAGCGCTTTCCTGCTTCCCGAAATCAGTTGGCCAAATCAGACCGATCTAAAGCTGAAGCGGAACCAATCAGAGCCGAATCGCTTCGAACAGGGCCGCGCCAGCGTTTGGTGTTCAAAAAAAGAAACATCGTTTTTCTACTCGTTTCCATTTCGGCTTTTTCAGTTCTTTTAAATTGTTTCTTTTACGCAGTGCAGTTCTAAATTTTGTTTGATAGACTTTAAAAATGGCAAAACTCAAGAAAAAAAAGTTTAAAGAAATATCTCCCAAAAAAAAATGTACCAAATTATGCACAGTTGGTGCGTCTGATTAAGCAACGTGTATTCAACAATTATAGTAGATCAGAGGACTAGTTCTCTTGGGCGTTACGTTTAGGTAACGTAACGCCAGTGCCGATACATTATTTCTAAGCTACCAGTTCTTTCAATGCAATCCAATAATGTTCATCCACACCCGTAGCATACAGACACTCGAACACGTAACCCATAACCACACACCGCACACTCTTTACAAGAGGCAAAAGAAAGTGAATTATTTGCAAGAAGCACAGCGCCAGCCACATTTAAAACAGCCACAGGACACACATGAAAGATAGAACAGATCCTGTGAAAGGTAGAAAGTGAGAGTTTATTAAATCAACCCCAATTGTAATTTGATTAAAAGACACTTGTCCTGTGAGGAGGACAATGAAAGAAACCCCCATACAAACACAAAACATAGGCTTAATATATACATAAATACGATGGGATGTCCAATTATAATACAAAGTTAAGTCCAGTGTGAAAAACCGGGATTAGCCTTACGTCAATCTCCAACACCTAAATTTTCTATCATGTAAAGAGAAATTCATGTGCCCCAAAATCAATACTATGGAAGTATAATAAATTTAAAATGCAATCTGTTCATTCAATAAATTAATTTATTCCTCCAAAAGAATGGTGGAGCAATGGAGCTCGTTTCGTTTCCTACCCTCCATCCTTTGCTAATTTCTTGGTGGAAAAAAAATGTCGACTGCCTCCTGCCCCGTTCCTTTATGTGTTCGAGTATTTATGTACCTTCTGTCATACATGGCCGGGGGTATCGTAAATTTACAACAAAATTGTTTTATGGCCCCACTCCATGGGCCCTCCTGGCCCCCCTCAGGCGGAGCTTTGCGTTTACGCCGTCACCTGAAGTGCCATCAGGAGTTGGACAATTTCAGGCCCTAGACGACAGTTTGGTTCGGTTTCCCATCCTTAAGAGCACTTGGAATTTAATCATTTAAATTTCTGTGAGGATTTCCAAGAAAATAAATTTGAATATCTGCCGCTATAGAGTATATATTTAAATCCGATTTAATGTAAAAGCGGATTACGCTCTTCCATTTTGAAGGGACTTCGGATAAGCCCTATCTTCGGAGACATCGGTGTTCAGGCCAGCCGTAAACAATTTCCGCGCACTGTGCCAACTCCGTGCGCCCCGGTCCCAACTCGCTCTCGCGCGCTCGGAGGGGCGCTCGGATCCACAATCCACGATCCACACGGCGCTCACGGCAGAAAAAGCACCATAAGGCATAGAGTTAAGCAGTTACGATTTCACTCCCGCTTCAGACGGCCGATCTACCGCGCGACCGTCCAACCAAATACACACACATAAATTTATATATACCACTAAACATAACGGTTTTCATTTCTTATGACGGCTACAGCAATTGCGTTGTGGGAGAGTTGAGCTTCGATCCGCCCCACTACAAGCATTGGTCCTTCGAGCCGGATCTTCGCCTTCCCCATAAGGAGAAGCTCACCCCAGCCAGCATCGGCGGATCGCTCCAAGTTCAAGATAAGTACTCTTCGATTGTGCCTAACAACAGTGCAGTGATTTTGTGCGAGTTTTCCATCCCAGTCCGAGTTCCCGTGGCATATGTACATGCATGCATGTGTATGTATTTATTTCTCGCTCTAGCTCCAAATTAAACCATACTTCGTTCTGCCAACGGTTGTGGCTTCCTACTTCTCCAAAGGTTTAATTTGATCCGAGCTAACTCCTGCGTTCAGCTTCCGATCCAGTGTAAATAATATTCTTACCTCTCCAGCTACCAGCTGAGCTTTCGTTGCTAACATACATACATATGTACATACATGTATGTACACATCGCAACGCAATCCAAGCGGCTGGCAACAAACATAAAGGCATATTCTTGCAATTATTTTTGTGGTTTATTCCGTGCATGCTCAACGTTCCATAGTTTGTCGGTTTTATAAGGAAATAAAATAACAAATCACTGCGCCTCCTTATTTAACTAATTATACTACCAACAAAATAACGATCCATACATACTGCACATACATACATATGTATTTATCTTACATATCTATACGTACGCATTTTAAATTAGCATATTCTTGCACATCTATATAATATACATATTGTATATAAAACGGTAATCCACCGTTTTACCCGTTGTTTGACATCTCTTCAACCCAAGCCGCGGTACATAGCACTTACAGCCATACATACACACATACAAGCAGCAGCAGCGGTGCATTCTTTTCGTTTTTCTTTTCGCTTTCGCTTCTCCACCGTTTGCCTGCGTTGTAGTTGTTGGGAGAATATTTTTCGGTGCCGCGCTTGACCGTAATGGAACGCCAAGTGACGCGCTACCCTGCATTTCGAGAGTATATTGTTTTCAACCGTAGTTCAATCGTAGTATTTATATCTATATATTCCGGCCACGGTGTACTATTTCCATAATTTAAATACTCGCAATAAATTCCACCAAAACCACATATCCACGGTTCGTAGTTCTGAACTTCCACGTCGCCATTTCCGCTCACCTACCTTTGCGACTCCACTACGCGTTATCGCAGATCCATCAGCAAACATGCCCACTGTTGAGAAGAAATCTCGCAAGAAGTTTAAGCGGGTGAGTTCGCTGAGTTTGACCCATCCACCCAGCTCCAACGGCTCAGTCACTACGCCCACATCTTCCCGTCCGGCCCCAGCTGAGCGAGGTCCGACCACGTCCAGGGTTCACGCACCACATGCCTTCGAGGATTTGTTGCTCCCCTCGAGAGTCCCTCGCACGGCTCCTAGCACTATGGCCGCCAGTTCCGCACAGTCTAAGTTTGCCTTGGCTGCAAGCAGACTGACCCGCTTCGACCAGAAGCTCAGCGCTCTAGATGCTAGCACACCAACCCGCTCGCTCTCCCAAGTCCATCGAGAACAACTCCGAAGCCTGTGGGCAAAGGTGGACGCGAAGTTCGCGGCCTGTTCGGTGACGATGGCGGAAGAGGATCCAGAGGGTGTAGCTTATGTCCAAGAGATGTACGATGACTGCTACGCGGTCTACGCGCAATGCCTGGCCGAACTGAACGATCAGCTCGAGCCCCCGACTGTCCCTCACACGCCGCAACTGGCCGTTCAAGTGCCGACTTCCGGCGGTTGCCGCCTCCCTCCATGTGACACTGAAGTTTTCAGTGGGGACTACCAGCAGTGGTAGCCAACCCAAGGTTGGCTCCAGTGGAAAAACTGTTCCACCTCAACAAAAAGACCAGCGGTGAAGCCCACGACATAGTGGCACAGGCTCCACTTACGAACGAGGGTTTCGCGTCCGCATGGAACGCCCTCCGTGAGCGTTTCCAAAACAAGAGGCTGATACTCAAGGCCCAGCTGAAGATCCTTTTTAGTCTGCCCCAAATCCGTACCGAGTCAGCAGCAGCGCTAAACGAGCTCCACAGGGCCGTCCACAAGTGCCTCACGACACTCACCCAATCCGAGGTCTCCACAGACAGCGTTTTCGCTGACGGAGTTTTAGTGTACCTCATTTCCGCTAAGCTGCCAAAGACGACCTTAGAGCTTTGGGAGCAATCCGTGACGCACAAGACAGAAATTCCCACCTGGCACGCCAAGGCCAAGGTCCTGTCAGAGCGGTACCTGTCTCTCGAAGTGACCGAGGACGACCATCCAGGCATGGAGACTCAGGCCCACTCCAGGGCGAGCATACGCACTGCAGACAATTCGAGAAGCAATCCGTTTCGGTCTCAAGGAAGTCCTTATCCTAGGAGTGCCCACTCGTTCGAGACCACAGTGAATCAAACGAGGAGCACGTGTGATCTCTGCTCCAAAGAGTATCATCCAATCCGGTTATGCCCTTACTTCCTTCAAATGCCCGCTGGCGCTCGCTCCGACTACATTAAGCAAAAGCAGCTTTGTTTGAACTGCTTTGCCAGGGCCACCAGATACGAGCATGCCAAAGCGCCCACAATTGCATAATTTGTGGAGACCGGCACCATACGCTTCTGCACCGTAGCAATCCAGCAAACTCCAGCGAGGCGATTTCCACAACGGCACAAAATTCCTCAGCGTGGCCCGAGCTACATCTACGAGTACCAAGCGTACAAAATCCAAGTTCGTCCGAAGCCCAGCCAAACGTTCAGTCATATTTCGCCTCCGGTACGAGTGCTGTCCTCCTAGGCACGGCTATCGTTAATATTTGCCACCTGGGAAAAACTTTCCACGTCCGCGCTCTTAACGACTCTGGCTCAGAGGGAACTGTCATTACAGATCGTCTTGTGGACATGATCAAATTGCCATTCCAACGTATCCAGGCACAGGTCTCCGGCCTAAATAATGCCGTATCCGCTCAGTCAAAGAAGCTCTGCAGTTTTTCCATCCGTTCTCCGACTAAGCCGGGCTTACAACTAAATGCCACAGCCTACGTTATTCCGGAATTGGCCGCGAATATTCCGAACCTCTCATGGGCGGATCCGACCTTCTATGAGAGTTCACAAAAAGATATCCTGATTGGAGCGGATATCCTTCCGTCCATTCAGTTAAGTGGCTCACTGACCAACATCTGTGGCTCTCTCCTCGGGCAGGAGACCATTTTCGGCTGGGTACTCACAGGTCCAGTGCCTCAGGTGATGAATCAAATCTCATCGTTCTCGAGTCAAATTTCCAGACGACCTATCACACTGGTAGAAGACTCGGGTCTTTTTACGACAGCAATTTCCTTCCAGCTCCCTCCGCAGAAGTTCTCGAACGGTCTCCTGACCGACGGAAATATTTCCAAAATATGCACTGTATGAAAGCTCTACGCTCCGGTCCGAATTCAAGCCTGAACTCGAAGGTGAATCCGTCCTTAGATCAACATAGCCTCACCAGACTATGTAACCGGGCGGCAATTTCCAATGTCTTAAATGTGCCTCTCACCCGTTCCAAGATCGTTACTAATGCGTCTCCGACGCCTTTATTTCAATTTAGTTCTCCGCACCCAGATATGGCCCCACGTCCCCGCGCCAACCGCACCAGGGAGAACCGACGTGCTCGGGAAATTGGCTCCTACCGTTGCCGAATCTGCCAAGGAGTCCATCCGCTACGGACCTACCACCAATTTCTTCTCCTGAGCCCCGAAGAGAAACTCCGAGCTGTCCTTATCAACCAGTATTGCGGGAACTGCCTGGCTCACCAACACTCCGGCAAAAACAACCACACGCTACTCCACGTACCCACGTCTCGTCGTCCGGCCCGCTCAGCCTCGGGAGCATCGTCGCCATCTAAATCGAACCATGCAAAACGCCGCCCTCGTCGTCCAGCCCGCTCAGCCCCGACTGTACCGTCGCCATCTACATCGGCTCACGACGAACGACACACTCGTCTCCCCGCGAGCCGCCCCGTCGTAGGAACCACGGCGCCATCCACAGATTCCTCAAGACAAACCCCTGTTTTGCGCATCCTCACGCCTATCCGACCGTGGAGCGACACTGAGTCGACGTCCTTGTCAAGTCCAGAGCGCCTTTTTTGGGATGAATCGGGTCCGGGGCGTACGCCCAGCCATAGGCCACCCCATTATACTTTGCAATCCTGCAAGGGGATGGGAGGATGTTCAGGCCAGCCGTAAACAATTTCCGCGCACTGTGCCAACTCCGTGCGCCCCGGTCCCAACTCGCTCTCGCGCGCTCGGAGGGGCGCTCGGATCCACAATCCACGATCCACACGGCGCTCACGGCAGAAAAAGAACCATAAGGCATAGAGTTAAGCAGTTACGATTTCACCCCAGCTTCAGACGGCCGATCTACCGCGCGACCGTCCAACCAAATACACACACATAATTATATATATACCACTAAACATAACGGTTTTCATTTCTTATGACGGCTACAGCAATTGCGTTGTGGGAGAGTTGAGCTTCGATCCGCCCCACTACAAACAATCGGGATATGGAAGACCTTTTTGATCTCCAAAAACCAAGCTTCGCGGGGATACAAATATTTCGTTGAATTTTTAATCGCACATTTACGACACAGCTGTTTTTATTTTATCGTAGCGTGACAACCCTGGGCGGCCAGTGTGTACACTCTTTTGGACTACAATATTGTTTGTCTTGCTGTTGACAGCGGTAAATTAGGCAAATGGAAGGAAAAGTACATTGATATTTAATAAGTGAAATGTCTTGAGCCTTGTCGTTACCTGCAAACAAATCCAAACAAATCGCGGCCTGTTCGGTGACGATGGCGGAAGAGGATCCAGAGGGTGTAGCTTATGTCCAAGAGATGTACGATGACTGCTACGCGGTCTACGCGCAATGCCTGGCCGAACTGAACGATCAGCTCGAGCCCCCGACTGTCCCTCACACGCCGCAACTGGCCGTTCAAGTGCCGACTTCCGGCGGTTGCCGCCTCCCTCCATGTGACACTGAAGTTTTCAGTGGGGAGTACCAGCAGTGGTAGCCAACCCAAGGTTGGCTCCAGTGGAAAAACTGTTCCACCTCAACAAAAAGACCAGCGGTGAAGCCCACGACATAGTGGCACAGGCTCCACTTACGAACGAGGGTTTCGCGTCCGCATGGAACGCCCTCCGTGAGCGTTTCCAAAACAAGAGGCTGATACTCAAGGCCCAGCTGAAGATCCTTTTTAGTCTGCCCCAAATCCGTACCGAGTCAGCAGCAGCGCTAAACGAGCTCCACAGGGCCGTCCACAAGTGCCTCACGACACTCACCCAATCCGAGGTCTCCACAGACAGCGTTTTCGCTGACGGAGTTTTAGTGTACCTCATTTCCGCTAAGCTGCCAAAGACGACCTTAGAGCTTTGGGAGCAATCCGTGACGCACAAGTCCGAAATTCCCACCTGGCACGCCATGGACAAGTTCCTGGCGGAGCGGTACCTGTCTCTCGAAGTGACCGAGGACGACCATCCAGGCATGGAGACTCAGGCCCACTCCAGGGCGAGCATACGCACTGCAGACAATTCGAGAAGCAATCCGTTTCGGTCTCAAGGAAGTCCTTATCCTAGGAGTGCCCACTCGTTCGAGACCACAGTGAATCAAACGAGGAGCACGTGTGATCTCTGCTCCAAAGAGTATCATCCAATCCGGTTATGCCCTTACTTCCTTCAAATGCCCGCTGGCGCTCGCTCCGACTACATTAAGCAAAAGCAGCTTTGTTTGAACTGCTTTGCCAGGGGCCACCAGATACGAGCATGCCAAAGCGCCCACAATTGCATAATTTGTGGAGACCGGCACCATACGCTTCTGCACCGTAGCAATCCAGCAAACTCCAGCGAGGCGATTTCCACAACGGCACAAAATTCCTCAGCGTGGCCCGAGCTACATCTACGAGTACCAAGCGTACAAAATCCAAGTTCGTCCGAAGCCCAGCCAAACGTTCAGTCATATTTCGCCTCCGGTACGAGTGCTGTCCTCCTAGGCACGGCTATCGTTAATATTTGCCACCTGGGAAAAACTTTCCACGCCCGCGCTCTGATCGACTCTGGCTCAGAGGCAACGTTCATTACAGAACGTCTTGTGGACATGATCAAATTGCCATTCCAACGTATCCAGGCACAGGTCTCCGGCCTAAATAATGCCGTATCCGCTCAGTCAAAGAAGCTCTGCAGTTTTTCCATCCGTTCTCCGACTAAGCCGGGCTTACAACTAAATGCCACAGCCTACGTTATTCCGGAATTGGCCGCGAATATTCCGAACCTCTCATGGGCGGATCCGACCTTCTATGAGAGTTCACAAATAGATATCCTGATTGGAGCGGATATCCTTCCGTCCATTCAGTTAAGTGGCTCACTGACCAACATCTGTGGCTCTCTCCTCGGGCAGGAGACCATTTTCGGCTGGGTACTCACAGGTCCAGTGCCTCAGGTGATGAATCAAATCTCATCGTTCTCGAGTCAAATTTCCAGACGACCAATCACACTGGTAGAAGACTCGGGGTCTTTTTACGACAGCAATTTCCTTCCAGCTCCCTCCGCAGAAGTTCTCGAACGGTCTCCTGACCGACGGAAATATTTCCAAAATATGCACTGTATGAAAGCTCTACGCTCCGGTCCGAATTCAAGCCTGAACTCGAAGGTGAATCCGTCCTTAGATCAACATAGGCTCACCAGACTATGTAACCGGGCGGCAATTTCCAATGTCTTAAATGTGCCTCTCACCCGTTCCAAGATCGTTACTAATGCGTCTTCGACGCCTTTATTTCAATTTAGTTCTCCGCACCCAGATATGGCCCCACGTCCCCGCGCCAACCGCACCAGGGAGAACCGACGTGCTCGGGAAATTGGCTCCTACCGTTGCCGAATCTGCCAAGGAGTCCATCCGCTACGGACCTACCACCAATTTCTTCTCCTGAGCCCCGAAGAGAAACTCCGAGCTGTCCTTATCAACCAGTATTGCGGGAACTGCCTGGCTCACCAACACTCCGGCGAAAACAACCACACGCTACTCCACGTACCCAAGTCTCGTCGTCCGGCCCGCTCAGCCTCGGGAGCATCGTCGCCATCTAAATCGAACCATGCAAAACGCCGCCCTCGTCGTCCAGCCCGCTCAGCCCCGACTGTACCGTCGCCATCTACATCGGCTCACGACGAACGACACACTCGTCTCCCCGCGAGCCGCCCCGGCGTAGGAACCACGGCGCCATCCACAGATTCCTCAAGACAAACCCCTGTTTTGCGCATCCTCACGCCTATCCGACCGTGGAGCGACACTGAGTCGACGTCCTTGTCAAGTCCAGAGCGCCTTTTTTGGGATGAATCGGGTCCGGGGCGTACGCCCAGCCATAGGCCACCCCATTATACTTTGCAATCCTGCAAGGGGATGGGAGGATGTTCAGGCCAGCCGTAAACAATTTCCGCGCACTGTGCCAACTCCGTGCGCCCCGGTCCCAACTCGCTCTCGCGCGCTCGGAGGGGCGCTCGGATCCACAATCCACGATCCACACGGCGCTCACGGCAGAAAAAGAACCATAAGGCATAGAGTTAAGCAGTTACGATTTCACCCCAGCTTCAGACGGCCGATCTACCGCGCGACCGTCCAACCAAATACACACACATAATTATATATATACCACTAAACATAACGGTTTTCATTTCTTATGACGGCTACAGCAATTGCGTTGTGGGAGAGTTGAGCTTCGATCCGCCCCACTACAAACAATCGGGATATGGAAGACCTTTTTGATCTCCAAAAACCAAGCTTCGCGGGGATACAAATATTTCGTTGAATTTTTAATCTCACATTTACGACACAGCTGTTTTTATTTTATCGTAGCGTGACAACCCTGGGCGGCCAGTGTGTACACTCTTTTGGACTACAATATTGTTTGTCTTGCTGTTGACAGCGGTAAATTAGGCAAATGGAAGGAAAAGTACATTGATATTTAATAAGTGAAATGTCTTGAGCCTTGTCGTTACCTGCAAACAAATCCAAATGCACAGGGATATCGGATCGACTGTCATGCAGACTAAAGTTTCCAACAAACTTAACCTGGAGCTGGAGGTGGAGGTAGGCACGCGGCGCGGATGCTACAGCGCTGGCTGTGGCTGTTGATAAAGATTATTGGATAATGTCTTGGCGGAACTATCTGCCACGTCTGTCTCTGTCATAAGAAGAAAGTTGTTACATGGTTAGAGATACACAAAGAGAGAGAAAGAGATATGCATACGGAAAGTGTGTGAAAGCGTGGAGCAGTGAGAGCGGGTGCGGAAGCCACAGCGTGAATACAGAAGCAGCGGTAAATACAAATAGCCCAACCAGGGAAGGATCAAAATATTGATGTCTGGAATGGCTTTATTCAAGTGTGAGAGCCTAACTGGGACTCGTGCGAGCAAAGGACCGACCCCACATATGTATCTGTGGCATATTCAATGCTCACGCTTGTGTGACTGCGCCCCTGCGAGTCCTTGTCTGCATCCATTTGCCGCTCGCATCCGTGTGCCCAACATTAAAAGCTTTTCACACTTAATTGGGCGTAAAATTAAATCAGAATTGATTAGAACGCTTGAATGACAACAGCCGTGGCCGTGTTGCTGATGTCAATGGCATCAGAGAGAGCCGCATCCTGCCAGCATCCAAGCCCCCAAGCCTCCCAGCTCCCAGCTCCCACTCCACCTCCTGCCAGCAATTCCGCTGGCATTCTAAGCATAAACAAACTTTTTGGTTTCGATTTTCCCCAGCTGACGCACGCACGGCAAGGCACGGCACGTCGGTGACTTCGCCACGTTCCTGCCGCTTCTCGGGCTCCTGCCACTTCCGAAGCCGGCACTCCCGAACAGAGCGCACTAATTGCTGCTGGAACTTCCCTGGGAGCTCCCCGCAACCCTGTTTTTCATCGGAAAGTTTATGAAATTCAATTTCCCCCAAAATCCTGCATATCTGTAAATCTAGCCGATTCTATGCTCAATCTCAGAATTCCCAACAGTTGCCGTCTCCAATGCCCCTCCACCATACGCCTTGGCACGCGTGAGCAGCACACGCAACTTCGAGCTCGAGAACCACACACCGCCGGCATGTCCCGGCTCTGGACCCATTGCCATGACGAACGGCACCATCCAGTTGCGCCTCCGCGATGGCGTGCGGTGAGTGTGGACGCCCCCAGCCCCTTGGCTCTTCTTTAAGACCGACCCCTAATGTTAATACCTTTCTTTGCATGGGGCAGCATTGACATGACTCTGGACAAGGCGGTGCGCGTGCTCAATCAGCGCAGCATGGTGGCAGTTGCTCTATCACGCAACTGCAGCAACTCGGCTTTGATCCACCCCAATGGACGCATCTTGCAGAGCGGCGCTAAAGTCGAAATAGTCAGCTACGACGGCATGAAGGGCAATAACTTTGTGTGAGTGGGAATGGCCCTTACCCCAACGTGGCATCTTTTGAATCCTTTGAATTATCTTCCCATTACAGTCGCTATGCCAAGATGTGGTACAAGGGTGTGAGCTTCACCAGCGAGGCGTGCGCTCTCATCTACCTGGTGGACACAGCCGGGACGCGCACCACAACCGACACTTTCACCGATCTGACCAAGGACTACACCCTGGCAGTGTTCTATGAGTGAGTCACCCCGGCCAATTGCATCGCTTCTTATTTGGCTAATTTCGATTTAATTCCCGAACTTCTTGCAGCGACTCGCGCCATGGTCCCTCTTATATGGCTGAAGCCCATGACGTGATTGCCAATTCAGCTTACACCTGTACCGAGGATGGCACTGAGATCTATGACATAAACGGATTTCGCATCACCCAGGCAGCCGATGGCCTGGTGAAGGTCACTCGTGTGGACAACAAGTGCTTGATTCGCACCAGTCCCGGCAATGGATCGGCCACTTTGACCACACCTGGCATCCATTGCACTGCCTCTCTGGGCAAGACCTCGCATCTGTTTGTTCGGTGAGTCTCAAACCGATGCTCTCAACCCCCCCCTCCCCCTCCCCCTCGCCCGTCATCCTGCTCTGCTAACTTCCGTTCTGTTCTGTCCTTTGTAGTCGCAATGAGAAGCGCATGCACTTCGATGGATCCTGTTTCATTGTACGCAACGCCGGACACTCCGCCGGCTTCAATGAGAACAACCTGCTCATTGTCTACTGAGCGGCGTTCGTAGTCCGGAGATAGAAACGGCGCAGTGGTAGCCCATCCCACACGCACACACTCACACATGTCAACTCATTTCACCTGAAACTTAAACATAGACACCTACAGCAGCACACTTGAGGGACCTTGACGTGGAGAGAGGGATTCAGTTAGGATCCCGGAATTTAGGAATATCAAAATCAATTTGGGAAATAAGTTAGAAAGCAAATATGTTCGTACAAAAACCAGCACCACACCACACCACACACAAACACCTCAGCGAAGGAACTCAGCCCAGTCCTATCTGGGTTCCGATTGCTCGACATGGGCGCAACACAACCACACCACCAACCCCCAGGGAATACTAGTTGTCTTTCGTTTACCATTGCCTACATATATATCATTCCGTATATATGCGTGTATTACTAGTTGTTATTGCAAATCGGGAGCGCTTTCCTGCTTCCCCAAATCAGTTGGCCAAATCAGACCGATCTCAAGCTGAAGCGGAACCAATCAGAGCCGAATCGCATCGAACAGGGCCGTGCCAGCGTTTGGTGTTCAAAAAAAGAAACATCGTTTTTCTACTCGTTTCCATTTCGGCTTTTTCAGTTCTTCTAAATTGTTTCTTTTACGCAGTTCAGTTCTAAATTTTGTTTGATAGACTTTAAAAATGGCAAAACTCAAGAAAAAAAAGTTTAAAGAAATATCTCCCAAAAAAAAATTTACAAAATTATGCACAGTTGGTGCGTCTGATTAAGCAACGTGTATTCAACAATTATAGTAGATCAGAGGACTAGTTCTCTTGGGCGTTACGCTTAGGCAACGTAACGCCAGTGCCGATACATTATTTCTAAGCTACCAGTTCTTTCAATGCAATCCAATAATGTTCATCCACACCCGTAGCATACAGACACTCGAACACGTAACCCATAATCACACACACCGCACACTCTTTACAAGAGGCAAAAGAAAGTGAATTATTTGCAAGAGGCACAGCGCCAGCCACATTTAAAACAGCCACAGGACACACATGAAAGATAGAACAGATCCTGTGAAAGGTAGAAAGTGAGAGTTTATTAAATTAACCCCAATTGTAATTTGATTAAAAGACACTTGTCCTGTGAGGAGGACAATGAAAGAAACCCCCATACAAACACAAAACATAGGCTTAATATATACATAAATACGATGGGATGTCCAATTATAATACAAAGTTAAGCCCAGTGTGAAAAACCGGGGTTAGCCTTACGTCAATCTCCAACAACTAAATTTTCTATCATGTAAAGAGAAATTCATGTGCCCCAAAATCAATACTATGGAAGTATAATAAATTTAAAATGCAATCTGTTCATTCAATAAATTAATTTATTCCTCCAAAAGAATGGTGGAGCAATGGAGCTCGTTTCGTTTCCTACCCTCCATCCTTTGCTAATTTCTTGGTGGAAAGAAAATGTCGACTGCCTCCTGCCCCGTGCCTTTATGTGTTCGAGTATTTATGTACCTTCTGTCATACATGGCCGGGGGTATCGTAAATTTACAACAAAATTGTTTTATGGCCCCACTCCATGGGCCCTCCTGGCCCCCCTCAGGCGGAGCTTGGCGTTTACGCCGTCACCTGAAGTGCCATCAGGAGTTGGACAATTTCAGGCCCTAGACGACAGTTTGGTTCGGTTTCCCATCTTTAAGAGCACTTGGAATTTATTCATTTAAATTTCTGTGAGGATTTCCAAGAAAATAAATTTAAATATCTGCCGCTATAGAGTTTATATTTAAATCCGACTTAATGTAAAAGCGGATTACGCTCTTCCATTTTGAAGGGACTTCGGATAAGCCCTATCTTCGGAGACATCGGGATATGGAAGACCTTTTTGATCTCCAAAAACCAAGCTTCGCGGGGATACAAATATTTCGTTGAATTTTTAATCGCACATTTACGACACAGCTGTTTTTATTTTATCGTAGCGTGACAACCCTGGGCGGCCAGTGTGTACACTCTTTTGGACTACAATATTGTTTGTCTTGCTGTTGACAGCGGTAAATTAGGCAAATGGAAGGAAAAGTACATTGACATTTAATTAGTAAAATGTCTTGAGCCTTGTCGTTACCTGCAAACAAATCCAAATGCACAGGGATATCGGATCGACTGTCATGCAGAATAAAGTTTCCAACAAACTTAACCTGGAGCTGGAGGTGGAGGTAGGCACGTGGCGCGGATGCTACAGCGCTGGCTGTGGCTGTTGATAAAGATTATTTGATAATGTCTTGGCGGAACTATCTGCCACGTCTGTCTCTGTCATAAGAAGAAAGTTGATACATGGTTAGAGATACACAAAGAGAGAGAAAGAGATATGCATACGGAAAGTGTGTGAAAGCGTGGAGCAGTGAGAGCGGGTGCGGAAGCCACAGCGTGGATACAGAAGCAGCGGTAAGTACAAATAGCCCAACCAGGGAAGGATCAAAATATTGATGTCTGGAATGGCTTTATTCAAGTGTGAGAGCCTAACTGGGACTCGTGCGAGCAAAGGACCGACCCCACATATGTATCTGTGGCATATTCAATGCTCACGCTTGTGTGACTGCGCCACTGCGAGTCCTTGTCTGCATCCATTTGCCGCTCGCACCCGTGTGCCCAACATCAAAAGCTTTTCACACTTAATTGGGCGTAAAATTAAATCAGAATTGATTAGAACACTTGAATGACAACAGCCGTGGCCGTGTTGCTGATGTCAATGGCATCAGAGAGAGCCGCATCCTGCCAGCATCCAAGCCCCCAAGCCTCCCAGCTCCCAGCTCCCAGCTCCCACTCCACCTCCTGCCAGCAATTCCGCTGGCATTCGATTTTCCCCAGCTGACGCACGGCACGGCAAGGCACGGCACGTCGGTGACTTCGGCCACGTTCCTGCCGCTTCTCGGGGCTCCTGCCACTTCCGAAGCCGGGCACTCCCGAGACAGAGCGCACTAATTGCTGCTGGGAACTTCCCTGGGGAGGCTTCCTCGCAACCCTGTTTTTCATCGGAAAGTTTATGAAATTCAATTTCCCCCAAAAATGGGGAATGGAATGGAAAAAGGCCGGGCATCAATTTTCCTACATTATCGTTTAATGAGCCGACAATTATGCGAGGCCCTCTGCTTCGGCACCATGCACGTCTATAGATATTCAATTAACTTGAATTCACAGCCATAACTCTCCGAACGAGTGCATTCCACATGCATTTGGCCAGGGCATAGGGCAAGTCAACTCGATTTCCGGCTATCAAGACATGGCTGAATTTCAGACGTGGAATGCAACGCCATGGAGTGCCGAGTCCAGGCAGGATAATTACATTTTAATCGGGTGATTCGAGCGGAGAGGAGAGTCGACAGCAACGTCAACGGTAATGGATAAATGCACATCTTCCGCCGCCCTGGGGGACCTGGAAGCCGTCCTGGGACACGGCACATTTAATGGGAAATGAATGGCAATGTTGGAGGTAGAAAATTATGAAAACGTTCCCAGGGGTAAGTTGTACGAAAACCAGCACGAAGTGCCCTCCATAATCTTCCACTTAAAGTTGATAAAAAATGTAAACGACTTTCATTTCGCCCGGGAGCGATACCTCTGACGAGGACTTCAAAGGACAGCTGGAAGACCCAGGACAAACTCGAGGCGAAAGTGAGTAGCTCATTGAATTGGATGGATTGTCATCCCAGTCGGTCACAGAAATCAAATCAATCACACCAGCCTCCACCTGAGTAGAGCAGGCAGGTCAAAGTGCGGCAGCCTTGGAGGATAAAGAATGGACCCCTTTTCTGACATTTGGTGATGTTTTGCGATGCAGCAAGAGTGAATTCCTACACCGATTGGGGTAAAACTTGGGCTAGGTACAGCTGGCAAGGCCGATAGCTTGATCCGATTCATAAATAATATACAGCTAAGAGTACTATATGTTTGGATTCATTGGGAATCCGTGCATGGTGATGTCTAATGCAATTTGCGTAATTGAAACCCACTCGAAAGCAATTAAATTTCCTGTGGTTGGACCACTCTCCGGCAATGAGATTGGTTGGAGTAATTGCAATCGAGATTCCCAACTAATCTTCAGGTAAAACAATCCATAATGGAGCAGAAGTTTTGTTCGCACTCGGCATTTATCAAGTTTGAAGTTTTAATTTGCTTTCGCCGCAACAAAAACAACTACAGAATACAGAATAACAAAAGTGTCAACACGATTATAATTGAGTTTAATTAAGCCGCAAAGTAAAGCCTCTCAGCACTCTTGTCTGTGGACCGACCAACAGAAATTTAAAATATTTGCGCTAATCCACTTGGCAACGGCCTAACAGAAATGAACAGCTGGTGGAAGTTCAGGCCTTTCAATGGGCCAACTTTCGGAAAAAAGAGGTACGTGCCAAAGGCTTCAAATACTCGTATTTGCTGGGGCCAAAGTACGTACAATAAACTCGAAGCAATCCGGAGAGCAAAGTTGCGATCTGAAAATTTATGGATGGCGAAGGCCAAAATGTTTTGCTGCCCAAAACCCAGGCTGAACCCATTTGTTGGCCCAGCTCTGAAAATGTCACATGCTCCTCACACCCACAGCTACACCCACACCCTGTGTGGTCTGGGTCTTGGCCGTCTGGGTCCGTCTCGGCCGGATTTGTCTGCGCCAAAGTTCACTGACACTTTCATGAGTTTTCTTGGGTCGACGAAAATAGTTTTTCCACATTTCGCATTCGACCGAGTGGAAATGAAATCCCCTTGGAGCATAGATAGAATATTTCAGAGCAGTGCTCGCTGCCAAAAGCTTACTGTTACACATTCGTTCTGCGAAACGAAATCCAGTTAATTAAAATGTGGCAAGCAAATAATCAACAAGCAATTCAAACTAGAAAAAGACCACAATTCTGCTTCCTCTCTGCCTTTGCCTGCCGTAAATGGCCGTCCAATTGGTAATGGCTCGACAAAAATCCCACATTCATATTTACGAACCATAAATATGGACTCGTACTACCAAAAAAAGGAAAGGAAAAAAATAAAAGGAGGTTAATCAATTTGTTCGCTTGCGGCTGCTGTAAGTGACAACAAAAGAGGTGGTGGAGCCGGTCAAGGCATTGTAGCTTTTTACAAATGAGTTTCCGTATTTCATTCGGATTCCATGCATATTGCATTTTCTATAAATACAGTATTTGCCAACTGTTCTTTTTTATTTTCACTCTCAAACTGAGTCAATGCAGTGCGTTGGCGGAGGTGCAGATGCAGCTGCAACAGCAACAGCAACAGCATCGGGGTGGCAGCATCAGCACCGAAAATAAATTTTAAATATGTCACAAGCAAAATGAGATAGAATTTTTAGGCGAATATTCGCTGTGCCATGCTGCGTGGGCAGCGATGGCCAAATGCAGGGGAAGTCAATACGCTCTAGCCGAAAAAGTGAAAGCCAGCATCAATCATGTGAGCAGGCGAGGGGATATAGTTGTCAATCGATTCGCAAGAAGTTCAGGGTTGCCTACTGAACTGAACCGTTCGACAATAGTTCTCTACGATCCAGACTACAAGGTGGCAAAACAATAACACTCCCCCACACACCAGACGTGCGATGTCTCAGCTAATTTTCATTGGCTGACTTTTCAATTTTCTAATATGCTTTAAAGCTTCTGCTTGATGCTGTTGGGAGCGGCGCCTATTGCTTAATTCGATTTTGCTTGACTTTGATGCTGGCAAACTTCATTTGTCCGACTCTAAAAGCGTGAAATAGGATTAGGCCGACGGAAATGCATTCAAGCTGACTTAAATCCATTTCTAGTTGGGCAACGATACAAAGTACCAATTAATAATCTATAGGAAATCAGATTTGAGAGGAGTTAGGGAAGAGAGAGTTGCAGTGCACGCAGTTTATGGAAGAGATCCATATTAAATTAAGACTGCCAGAAGTATTCCACAAATAGCCATGACCAGAATGAAGTTACTTTGGGCCAAAACGATGACGGGTCAATACTTTTTTCCAGGCTTGTGGATAGATCAGCGTCAGTGCGGCGCCTTAATGCAAATCTTCCAAAACTGTATTTAGCACGCGCGTGTTCTCAAGTAAGTTCACACATATTTAAAGTGAAAAATTTCGCATTTGCAGCACACGAACACACGCACGCACACACAAACGCCGGTTTTGTGAACTCACTTGACGAAAAGAAAGAGCGAGAAGAAAAAAGTTGCCAAATCAAAATGGTCACCGAGCCGAAGTCCGTTGAGCCCAAGGTCAGCACCAAGGAGGCGCAGTGCCAGTCATCGGACTGCGAGACTTCCCAGCAGGAGCCGGTCTCGCAAGTAAGCAGCCCGAAGGGCGCCCGTGTGGGGATCTTCAATGCCGAGGACTTCTTGTCGCGTGCTCAGATGAACGACAAAATCAACAACATCTTGCGCTCGCCCACCAAGCCGCCCAACGGGGTGCGCCAGCGCTCCGTCTACACCAACAACCCATCGCCGGTAAGTGAAATTCCAAGCAATAACGTGAAAGTTTCTTCAATTTTCAGACATTTTGTTTTACAAAACTGCCGCATCATCGCGCTAGCAGGGTATCAACAGCGAGTTAACAGCCGCCGCAGTCTTAACAGCTCGGCAACAGCAGCATTGCCACATCACCTCATTGCCCTCTCCTGTTATTTCAGACCTTCTTATTTTCCGTCTCGCTCTTTTCCACCATTGCTCTCTTACTTTCCGACTTTAATATTCGAATTTTCCTTCTCTATTCCCCCCTCTTCTCATCTCTTCTAATACGATTCAAAATAGTTTGGTTAATTTCTATAAAAATCAAATGCAAATTGGGAAAAACGCACACACGTATGTAAATACATATATGTATGTATGTATGTATATGCATGCGTTAACAGAATGTCGACAGAATGTTAGCAACTGTTGCAAAGTCATTCGATTTCTGCGCTGCTGACACTTTCTCTCGTATCTGTCGTTTTCTCTCCTGCCGGTATTCAATTATTTTCTGGCACTTTCACTTCCTCACCTCTTCATTTCCTTCCGGATCTAACTTCCGCTACTACCTCTCGCCTTCTCATCCCCCCTTCCTTAGCAAGCAAGCTTGCGTGTCGGCATGACTGGGGGAAGCTGTCCCAACGCATGAGCAACATCTCGCTGTCCTCCGGCACGGACTCCGTGGGCCACATGGATCGCGGCAGCAGCTCCAGTCTCGCTAGCAGCGCCACCGTTGGCACCAACACCATCACCAGCGGCATTTCCAAGGAGTGCGCCAATTACCCCGTCGGCAGTCAGTCGGCCCGTCCATACGTCCAACTGCCGGGCATACACATTTCCAACCCTCCCAAGTACGGGCCAGGGAATATGCAGGAAATACACGCTGGCAAAATGGCGCACAACGGCAAGGCACTCACAGGGCGCTACAATGCCACGCCCACCTATGGCTTCGACAACGAGCAGAACTACTGCCTGGTAAGGGGCTTCTGCATATATGTAAATCTAGCCGATTCTATGCTCAATCTCAGAATTCCCAACAGTTGCCGTCTCCAATGCCCCCTCCACCATACGCCTTGGCACGCGTGAGCAGCACACGCAACTTCGAGCTCGAGAACCACACACCGCCGGCATGTCCCGGCTCTGGACCCATTGCCATGACGAACGGCACCATCCAGTTGCGCCTCCGCGATGGCGTGCGGTGAGTGTGGACGCCCCCAGCCCCTTGGCTCTTCTTTAAGACCGACCCCTAATGTTAATACCTTTCTTTGCATGGGGCAGCATTGACATGACTCTGGACAAGGCGGTGCGCGTGCTCAATCAGCGCAGCATGGTGGCAGTTGCTCTATCACGCAACTGCAGCAACTCGGCTTTGATCCACCCCAATGGACGCATCTTGCAGAGCGGCGCTAAAGTCGAAATAGTCAGCTACGACGGCATGAAGGGCAATAACTTTGTGTGAGTGAGAATGGCCCTTACCCCAACGTGGCATCTTTTGAATCCTTTGAATTATCTTCCCATTACAGTCGCTATGCCAAGATGTGGGTGTGAGCTTCACCAGCGAGGCGTGCGCTCTCATCTACCTGGTGGACACAGCCGGGACGCGCAGCACAACCGACACTTTCACCGATCTGACCAAGGACTACACCCTGCCAGTGTTCTATGAGTGAGTCCCCCCGGCCAATTGCATCGCTTCATATTTGGCTAATTTCGATTTAATTCCCGAACTCGCAGCGACTCGCGCCATGGTCCCTCTTATATGGCTGAAGCCCATGACGTGATTGCCAATTCAGCTTACACCTGTACCGAGGATTGCACTGAGATCTATGACATAAACGGATTTCGCATCACCCAGGCAGCCGATGGCCTGGTGAAGGTCACTCGTGTGGACAACAAGTGCTTGATTCGCACCAGTCCCGGCAATGGGACAATGGGACCACCTGGCATCCATTGCACTGCCTCTCTGGGCAAGACCTCGCATCTGTTTGTTCGGTGAGTGTCAAACCGATGCTCTCAACCTCCCCCTCCCCCTCCCCTTCGCCCGTCATCCTGATCTGCTAACTTCCGTTCTGTTCTGTCCTTTGTAGTCGCAATGGAGAAGCGCATGCACTTCGATGGATCCTGTTTCATTGTACGCAACGCCGGACACTCCGCCGGCTTCAATGAGAACAACCTGCTCATTGTCTACTGAGCGGCGTTCGTAGTCCGGAGATAGAAACGGCGCAGTGGTAGCCCATCCCACACGCACACACTCACACATGTCAACACATTTCACCTGGAACACATACATAGACACCTACAGGGACCTTGACGTGGAGAGAGGGATTCAGTTAGGATCCCGGAATTTAGGAATATCAAAATCAATTTGGGAAATAAGTTAGAAAGCAAATATGTTCGTACAAAAACCAGCACCACACCACACCACACACACACACCTCAGCGAAGGAACTCAGCCCAGTCCTAACTGGGTTCCGATTGCTCGACATGGGCGCAATACAACCACACCACCAACCCCCAGGGAATACTAGTTGTCTTTCGTTTACCATTGCCTACATATCGTTTATTAATTCGCTTCTAGCTCTTGCTTAAGCCGGTTGTGTTTTTTTCTTTCTCCCGCATTCTCCGCCCTTTGCCTAAATATCATACAACATTGTTGTGACTTTGTTTTGATATATTATCGCATCTCTTTAATTTGATTCTACTTTGTGTTAACCACCAGTGTTTTGTTTGTAAACAAGTGTGTTCGGTCAAACTCCTTTAAGGAACAAGTATTCAAATGACCCTCGTAAAATAGAGAGCCTACGCTCACTTTTTGTATTTACTCACCATAATTGTACTTAATTCACCACTGTATTCTCTCTCTTATGCCCAGTACTCAAGCACTAAGATTTGTAATAAATAGTTATTCCCTAATACTCAACTGGATCGATCGACTTTTCTCTTTCTTGTATAGACTTTGATTCGTTTGCAGAAAAAACTAACACACCCCCATCCGTGAATTAACATTAATGCGGAAAACGCTCCGTGTACAAACATTTTGGCGCCCAACGTGGGGCATGTGTGTTATGTTAATTCTTCTGTGAACAATTAAACTAATCGCAATCTACAAAGGCAACAATTACAACATTCGCTCGTCTCGCAGCTGCAATCGAAAGTTCCGAAAACCGTATCAGAATTGTTCGTCTAGATTGCGGGATCGTTGTCCTCGCCTTGCTCTCGCCGTTCTCGCTTAATTTTATCATTCGCTTGTCACCCACGATCAAAGCATTCTTTCTATTGGAATTCCACCGCTTCACTTTCGTTTTGCTTTCGTTGCCGCTGCTGGAACTTTTGCTTTTGCTTTCACCGTTGGATTTGTGCTCTAGCTGCTGCTGCTTGCTGCGTTTTTTTTTGTTGTTATTTTTGGACGCTCTAGTTCTGTGTCAGCGTAATTACACTACACAACAAAATGACGACGCTCGAAGACTTAAAACGCCAACGGAGCAATATAAAACGAAATATAACTCGGATCAAATCTGTGGTAGATGCTAAATCGGAAACCCCGATATGCAATGATGAGCTTCGCTATCGGTTGAACATCTTAGAAACGTATTTCAAGAATGTTTTAAATGTCCAAGCTAATATTGAAGACCTTAGTCCGAATGATGAAGGACGGGCAGATTTGGAGGATACATACATAGCAATCAAGCTAGCCATAAAGGAAAAAATGGGAGGAGATCTGAACGCCAGCATTGTTGCGCCGGACTACCACCCACCGCCAGTGAAGTCATCGTTACCAAGGTTGTCGCTACCCACTTTCGACGGAACATATGCAAACTATAAGAATTTCATTCACTCGTTCGAGCAAATTGTTGTGCGTGAGTCTGGATTGTCTAATATAGAAAAGTTTAATTATTTGCTGACCTGCCTCACGGGGCCGACAGATACAATTCAGGCATTCCAGGTTACAAGCGAAAACTATCCGAAGGCCCTAGCGAAACTCAAAAGCCGTTTTGATAATCCTACTCTTATATTTTTAGAAGGTATTGAGGCATTGTTTGCACTACAACCTGTGGAAAGGTCAAACAGTCAGCAGCTTCACAGCCTAGTGGATAAGGCATCCGCTATATTAAGCTCGCTGGAGTCCATCGGCAAACCTGAGAACATTGTTCACGCTATGGTTATATATATTATAATGGAAAAGTGTGATCAGCAAACTCGGAACAAGTGGAAAGAATCGCAGGACTACAAAACTCTGCCAACCTGGCTGGCATGCACACAGCTTTTGGAACGCCACTGTCAGTTTCTCCATTCGTCTGGAAACTCGGCTGCTACTTCGTCACAACGAAAGGCTGAATCCAATAAGTCAAATCGTCATTCTAATCACCAAATAAACTCGTCGTTTGCTATCACTAATCCGTCTTGTACACTTTGTTCTAGTTCTGGCCATAAGATCTCTAATTGCGCTCAGTTCAAGGCTATGAACAGCAACCAACGGTACGATAATGCAAAACGCCTCGGTCTCTGCATCAATTGTCTTGGAAATGGTCATAGAGTGGCGCAATGTTCATCGACTCATCGTTGCCGATCCTGTAATCGGAATCATCATTCATCTTTGCATCACTCTCAGCCGCAACAGCCACCCCAATCATCAGCAGGACAATCTTCAACTACTGAACCTGTACTCCAACCAGCGCAACCCTCCTGGCAAACGGCTCATCAAGCTGCTTCACATTCTCATATGGAGATCGCAGCAGATGATCAAATTTTGTTGGCAACAGCTATGGTTTTGGTAAAGGATGCCACAGGTGAATACAAACTCGGTAGAGCGTTGCTTGATTCATGCTCTCAGGTTAATTTTGTAACCGACTGCATTTTATGTTGATGACCTTTTGTGTGGGGCTGATGATATAGATACACTCTTCAAACTAAAAACTGAAATCACATCGTGGTCAGTTTCCATTATGCAAGTGGCATTCAAATCATCCAGGCGTGATGGAAGACGAATCTACCAAGGAATTAAACATTTCAGAGAACTCAGTCAGCAGCACACTCGGCTTAACTTGGCATCAACGAAGAGATGCATTTAGCTTCACATTTAATCCAAAGGAAGTCTATCCCACTACCACAAAACGAACAATTTTGTCTACTGCGTCGTCGCTATTCGATCCAATCGGTCTACTATCACCGTTAGTCATTGTCTCTAAGATCATTCTTCAGGAGTTGTGGCTTTTGAAACTCGACGAGTCTGTCCCCCAGAATTTAAGCCACGCATGGCGCAAGTGTTTGGAATCGCTGAATTCACTGTCGTCACTAGCGGTACCTCGTTTTTGTTTGCAGCCTGATACTAGGAGCATTCAAATACATGGATTTTGCGACGCATCGATTCGGGCATACGGCTGCTGTGTTTATGTGCGCACGGAGAATTCGCTTGGACAGGTCACAGTGAAATTGTTCACTTCTAAGTCTAGAGTAGCACCAGTGAAGAAACAGTCTCTTCCGAAGCTTGAACTATGCGGCGCACATTTACTTTCTCAGTTGTATAACAAAGTCAAGGCCATATTCAGTAAACACACTATCACATCTTATTTTTGCATTGCGACTCACAGCTCGTATTGCATTGGTTGCAACAACACTCAGTCACCTTATCGACCTTTGTTGGAAATCGAGTGTCCGATATTCAGGATTTAACGTCTGATGGAAAATGGCGCTATGTGCCAACACATCAAAACCCTGCTGATATTCTGTGGCGAGGCTGTAACGTGAGCGAGTTGATTAAGTCTCCATGGTTTTCGGGTCCTACGTTTCTAGTCGAAGATTCACTAAACTGGCCCGCCACTGGTGGAAAACTTGATATTGACAGGGACGTGGTTAACTCGGAGAATCGGAAAAGTTTGTTCGCTGCCGTACACGAGACAAATAATATCCTCAACATCGTCGATAATATCAGCTCGTACACTCACAGTCTGCGTCTCATTGCTTGGATGATTAGGTTCATAAGGAGATGTCGGAAGCAATCGACGTTTACCACAACCTCACCGACGCCAGATGAACTTCGTTTTGTTTCACATTGCCTTATTTGGAACATTCAACAAACTCATTTTGTAGAGGGCATCCGTTTACTTCAGAAGCAAAAACCATTAAAAAGCAGCTTAAAGTTTCTTACTCCCTTTTTAGAAGTCGTGAACGGATTCGAACTTATCAAGGTTGGTGGACGTTTGGAATACTCAGACCTACAAGACGGTCAAAAACATCCGTTGCTGCTGCCTAGTCAGTCAAAATTTGTATGGAACTATATTCGCCATTTGCATCTTCGGAACTATCACGCTGGACCTAAAGCCCTAGTCGCTCTCATTCGTTTGGAGTATTTGATCGTTAACGCCAGAGACTTGGCACGTAGAATTGTTCGCTCCTGTGTACACTGCGTTCGCTACAGACCGAAGCTGCTAGAACAACTCATGGGCTCATTACCGCCTACGCGACTCGCTCCGGCTCGACCCTTTGAACGCTGTGGAGTTGACTTTTGTGGACCCATCAACACATATCTACGCATTCGAGGAAAGGGACCTACAAAAGCATACATAGCCGTGTTCGTTTGCCTTCTCACCAAGGCCGTTCACATCGAAGTAGTCTCTGATTTGTCAACAAAGGCGTTCTTAAACGCATTGAAACGGATGGGAGGTCGTCGCAAGCTGCCGACAGACATCTTCTGCGATAATGCCACTAACTTTGTAGGGGCATCGAATCAACTGCAGGAACTAAAAAAGTTTATGTTTTTAAAGCAGACCCAAGCAGACCCCAAGACTTATAAATTTTGCGCATCTGACTTTATTAATTTCCATTTTATTCCCTCCAGGGCACCTCATTTCGGAGGCCTTTGGGAAGCGGCAGTCAAGAGTGCAAAGGGGCTGTTAAATCGTACGCTGGCCAACACCAGGTTCATCTTCGAAGAGTTGAGCACTGTCGTCGTCGAGATAGAATCGATCCTCAACTCGCGCCCGCTATCGCCGCTTTCGTCAGACCCAAATGACTATAGCACTCTCACGGCTGGTCATCTCTTGGTTGTCGAATCATTGCGATCACTACCTGAAAGGTCCCTCGAGAATATCAAGCTGTCAAGTATGGACCGCTACGATGCGATTACGGCCGTTAAGCAACGGTTTTGGAAGCAATGGTCTGCTGACTATGTCAACGAATTGCGATCGCGCACGAAGTGGACAGCACCCTCAACGAACCTCACCGAGGGCACGTTGGTCATCATCCATGAGGACAACCTGCCACCGCTACGCTGGAAACTAGGCCGAGTGCAGTCTACTGTGCTTGGGAAGGATGGACTTGTACGGGTGGTGCACCTCCTCACTGCAAATGGAACATGTTGCAGGCCAATACACAAGTTGGCAATTCTTCCGGTGGTTTGAAAGCAGTCCTTTCAACGGGGCCGGGATGTTCGGTCAAACTCCTTTAAGGAACAAGTATTCAAATGACCCTCGTAAAATAGAGAGCCTACGCTCACTTTTTGTATTTACTCACCCCAATTGTACTAAATTCACCACTGTATTCTCTCTCTTATGCCCAGTAATCAAGCACTAAGATTTGTAATAAATAGTTATTCCCTAATACTCAACTGGATCGATCGACTTTTCTCTTTCTTGTATAGACTTTGATTCGTTTGCAGAAAAAACTAACACACCCCCATCCGTGAATTAACATTAATGCGGAAAACGCTCCGTGTACAAACAAAGTGTTTAATATAAATTCAATATTGCAACGTAACACATCGGACTCGTGCAGGCAATTTGTTATTGTTTTTTGCCCAGTCTGCTTTTCGTTATCGCTTCTTCGGTGTGCACTGTTCTCGCGCATCAGCGTTTGCATCGCCCACACTCTCTCGTGAGCATAAGCGGGCTGCTCGCATTGTTGCTCTCACTCTCTCTGGATTGCCTATACTCTCCCTCTCTGTGGACTTTTCTTTTGTGTCTCTGCTTTGGTGAGTTTACTGCTCGTTTGCTGCACTTCGTTTGATCATCTGCTTTGAATTATTGCCGCTGCAGCTGATTGTCTGGCTCGCTATGCTGTCTGCTCTCCTACTTTACCTGCGATCTCACTCCGTTCTTTTTTTTATTCGTGCACAGTGATTCTACTACTGTCCATAATGGCAATTGTTTGCAGTGCAAAGAAATGTGAATTCGGTGGTGTTATCATTGGTGATTCATTTCTTAGCTGCTGGCTGTGCGACAATTTTGCCCACATAAAATGTGCTGGTGGTGGAAATTTTGGCCGGCTGAATGATCTGATCTCGAAACGCATGGGCCTGTCTTGGTCATGTCTGGCTTGTCGGGAGATTGAGGCCGAAATGCGCACATTTATGAGACAGACTCGAACTGGGTTTCTGGATGTCCGGAAACAATTTGTGGCTCTCAACGAGAAATTTCTTGCCCTTGAATCACAGTTTCTTGGGCTCAAACTCTTGAGCGAATCGCCTAGACGGAAAATTCCGCATAATGATACCAATCTCTTGCAACCTAATCCGATTGGTACGCCTGCCTCCCACCTTCATCCATCGGAAGCATTTCCGTGTAGTCATGCCACGCCGTTGTCTGTAAATCCGCCAACGGTGGCTCCGGAGTTCTTTACACCGAGCAATGTGCTTCCTTCGAGCACCCAACTTCCCAACAGCATCAATCCCATCCCTGCAGTTTCTGTGGCCGTCACTTCTGACGCGGTGAGTGCTCCTAGTGCGGGTGTGCTGGTTGCTGACGACGTCTTGCCAATTCCTGCTCCAATTCCTGCTCCAATTCCTGCTCCAACTCCTACTCCAATTCCTGCTACAGCCATTGCTGCCAATTCCTCTGCCCTTGTACCGAGATCTCTTTTAGGAGTGGCTCCACCATCTCGTTCTCGCTCGGGACCTCAACTTAGAGCAGTGGTCCCTCGGAAAGCAATATTTGTTTCTCGTCTTATTCCTGAGGCTACAACGGAGGATGCTAAACAACATCTTGCCGCTAAACTTAACACTTCGCCTGTTGATATAGTTGTGACTAAATTTACATTTAAACATAAGCGCAACATATCATCCTTTAAAATTCTTCTCCCTGATTCTTTACTATCCTGTTCTCTAGAACCGTCAATATGGCCTGAGCATACAATTGTGCATGAGTTCCTTCTCAAAGATTCGAACTCGAATCCAAGAATTACCGAACATGCTCCATGCTTTCGCGTTTACCGAAACCTGGCTTAACTCCTCTGTCAATGATCATGAAATTTTCATTGATAGTTACACTATTTATAGAATGGACCGCCCATCTTTTGCAGGTGGGGTTCTGATTGCAGTTAAATCTGTTTTCTTATCTGAGTTATTCCCATTCAATAACATTCATGGAATTGCATTTGTTGCAGTCAAAGTTCGTGTTGGCTCCGCATTTTTCTATTTAACCTGCTCTTACATTCCTCCCAGGTCTGATGCTGAGCTTTACTTACACCACCTCTCAGCAATTAATAATGTTGTTTCTGCATTAGGGTGCAATGATCGAATTATTGTCATGGGGGACTTTAACCTCCCATTTCTTTCTTGGCTGCCTTGTAATGACGCTAACCTGTTGTTTCCCAATTGCCATAATGACTTTATCAATGGGCTAACGGATATTTCCCTTGTCCAAATTAATGCCGTTAAAAACATTAGGGACAGACTTCTTGACCTCGTTTTTGTTAACGATGGTTCTCTTGCTGCGGTATCTAGAGCAAGCCAAATATCTCTCCCTGAAGATCCTAACCATCCAACTTTGTTGATATCACTTGAGTGTACACAATCTGGAGGTGCTGACAGTTCCATGGCTCCTTGTCACATAAAGTGTTTTCACGTCGGAACACTTCACAGTCCAAGTTCAACAGGAACTGGAATTCCTGTGTGTAAAACTGATTCTTCCCGCTTTCGCTATATTCATTACTTGCTCGTATATCCCACCTTCTTCGGATATTTCAATTTATGAGCAGCACTTTTCCGCTTTAACCGCTGTTTCTTCCTCGCTATCTGATAAAGATCGTATGATAGTTCTTGGTGACTTCAACTTGCCAGGAACTGTTTGGTCTTCGGTAAACGAGTCTAGTATCCTAGTGCCCATGTCACGACATGACTTTGTTGACGGCTTGCTTGACCTATCCCTGTCTCAAGTCAACCATGTGAAAAATTCCTTGGGTCGATTGCTTGATCTGTGCTTTGTATTGGATTCGACCATAGTGTTGTTAACCCGAGCCCTTCCGCTCACTATACCTGAAGACGCCTACCACCCTACTTTCGAGGTGTCGCTAGATATAGGACCAACTGTATTGGAAAGGTCGAGTAGGCTGCCCGAACGTGTCCGCTGCTTTCGTAAAGCCGAGTTTGCGAAGCTTAATAACCTCATTAGGGATTTTGATTGGTCCGCTTTGTACTTGTGCACTGATATCATAAAAGGCACAAACATTTTTTACAATGCTCTTGGCACATTTTTCGATTCTTGTGTCCCGCTTTCTTGTCCGACTAGATCTGGAAAACCCCCTTGGTTTACCAAAGAGTTATCCAGTCTAAAAAACTTAAAATCAAGACTTTATAAAAAATTTCAAGAAGTGGGTTCTCCTACTTCTCACTTTCGCTATGTATTAGCTCGGTCAAACTTTTCAGTTCTTAATGCTCAATGCTATAAGAACTACCTATCTCGATGCAGGATACGTTTTTCTCGGGACCCTAAACAGTTTTACAGCTTCGTAAACAGTAAGCGTAGAACGTCCGCACACCCATCCTCGCTATCATTTTGTAATACGTCGGCAAATAATGATCAGGCAATTGCCGATCTTTTTTCCCAATTCTTCCAAACCACCTATTCTGAGGAAAGCTACTCTGGTCATCCGTACCCATACGGTTTACCGAGGTCGAACGGCATTTTTAGTCCCTTGTTAAATGAATGTTCCCTACTTCATGACCTTCGACTAGTTAAGCCGGTATTTTCACCGGGTACAGACGGGGTTCCAGGTTGTTTACTCAGGTACTGCGCCGAGGCTCTGTGTGGACCTTTGCTTAAACTATTCACCCTGTCCATTGATTCTTCTTGCTTCCCCCCGATCTGGAAGGAATCGTTTATAATTCCTCTCCATAAAAAAGGTAACAAGTCTGATGCAAAAAATTATAGAGGTATAGCAAAGTTATCCGCTATTCCTAAAATGTTTGAGAATGTTTTAACTCCGCACTTGCAACATCTCTGCAAGTCACTTATATCTCCAACTCAGCATGGATTTATAAGGCGGCGATCAACCACCACGAACTTGTTAGAGTTTACCTCTTTCATTATTAAAGGCTTTCAATGTAACTTAAAGACTTAACGTAAAGCATTCGACTCTGTAAACCATTCCCTTTTAGCGCATAAACTTGACCTTTTAGGGTTTCCGCCCAACCTCCTGAGATGGATTTCTAGCTATCTTTGTTCTAGGTCTCAAAGAGTCCTCTTCAAAAACTCCCTCTCTTTACCAGTAAAGGTTTCTTCGGGAGTACCACAAGGCAGCCATCTAGGCCCCTTACTCTTCACACTCTTTATTAATGACTTACCTTCAGTATTAACATACTCTCGAGTACTTATGTATGCGGATGATGTTAAACTCTGTGTCCAGTACAAGGACATTTCATTTCATTCTCGCTTGCAATCCGATCTCAATAACTTTCAGTCATGGTGTTGTGCAAACTTGTTACACCTTAATGCCTCGAAATGCAAAGTTATGACATTTCATCGTTCTAGCCCTTTGTTGGCTCCCTACAGCCTATTTGGTGGTTCTCTTGAGAGAATTACCCTGGTGGATGATCTGGGTGTTATGTTAGACCCCAAGTTAAAGTTTTCCGAACACATTTCTACCATGGTAAATAAGGCCATGGGCGTGCTTGGGTTTATAAAGAGGTGGTCAAAGGAATTTGACGACCCCTATATAACAAAGACTCTCTATACCTCGCTTGTTCGTCCGATCTTAGAATACGGCTCCTGTGTATGGTGCCCTCAGTACAAAGTACACCAGGACCGTATAGAATCGGTACAGAAAAACTTTTTACTCTTTGCTCTGCGGGGCCTTAACTGGGATGCGGGTGTAAGACTCCCATCTTACTCTAGTAGACTACTATTAGTAAACCTCCCATCCTTAGTTAACCGTAGAAAAATGCTTGGTGTGATATTTATGCACAACTTGATCAGGGGTGACATAGACAGCCCTGATCTGTTGAGCCGCATAAACTTCACGATTCCTATTAGACTGACTAGAAATTTTATACCGTTGTTCCTTCCACTTTGTAGATCGAATTATTCCTTGCATGAACCGTTTAGGGTCTTATGCTCGGATTATAATTCCCTCACCATATTATATCCACCACTAATTCTCTTCCTCTTGTTAAATTACTAATCCTTACACACCTTTCTATTAATTAGTAACTGTAGTGGTATTTGTATTTTGATTGCATGCTTAGTTTCTTAGTAAGTTTAGTACTAATTTTCCTCGAATGTCAGTCTAATAGCTATCTTTCTTGCATGTTCGCGTTTGGTTCGGCTACGCACCGCGCGTCATGCGGCAGCGCCCCTCGGTCGGTTGGGCGGGAGGAGGGCTGCGTTTTGCCTGGGATCCGCGCGTAACAGCCTTCTGCTGGTGTCACACGGGCCACTTGACGGTGCAGTAACTGCATCGCCTCTTGAAAGATGCAGTCATTGCATGTCAACGTCCAAAGAACATATGTACATACGTTTCTACCCACAAATTATTATTATTTTTGATGGGTGAAGGATGCACACACACACAGAAAATGGATTGCCCTGAATGGTGTGTGGAGCGGGCGTTCATTTTGTAAAAATAATTGCTTTGCTCACGGATTTTTACAGAAATGATTATTGATGAGCACTTTGGCCTATTTTATCAAAATCAAACCCGACACGACAACGTCACCGCCGGCATCCGTCCGTCCCTCTGTCCGTTTGGTTTGCCCGTCGCTGGCAAATGAAGCGTGAAATGTGGCCCGACACCGCGGGCACCGCGCCAGCATACATTAAATCTTTCGAAAGTTTTGCATCAGCTCCCCCCCACGTACACCCTCTGGCCGAGTGCTTAGCACACCTCAGCGCGGGGAAAGGGCCGGTTAGATGGGGTTTTTGGCAAGTACCGAGACTGCAGATGACGTCAAGAGGCCGGCACGGCAGGCATAGACCGCAGACCAATCCGACCAACCAGCCGACCAGCCATAGATCCCCCTCGGACTGTGTGTTCCTCTTGGGTAAGCCACAGCGGAGGCGACAATTGCTTCCAGGAAATCCCCATGATTCACTCGAGGATGATGTCGCCGCGGGCTCGGATTTACTTGAGATGTGTAAACACCACAGTCACTCAAATTTCACGAGCCCTGCGCGATGATTCGATGAGGAATGAGGAAAATGCCAGGAATGCCAAAATATTGATGGAAGTCAAGCCGAGGCTTTTAGCCAGGCGACGCGTGCCAATCCGCAAGATCTTCTCCCATGTACACTTTTTTTTTTTTTTTTTTTTTTAATATTCATATACTTATTTATTTGCTCTATAATATATACTATACAATTTATATTTAACTTAATTTAACGGACAAGAGGATGTTGGGACTAGGGGCCCCGCGGACTGCGGTACTGACGCAAAGCATTACTTCGCAGTGGAGTGGACACCTACTCCGTCTGCTCCTTCCGCCTTCTCTCCAAGGACCTAAGCGTTGGCATCACGCTAGAGGCGAACTCCGCGGCCGCTTCCCACACCTTCGGGTCTGCCAGCATCAGCGGCACCAGAGTCTCGGTGCTGACCCTAGACCCTGCTGCTGTCTCCAATGTCTGACGCTCGAGGTCAATCCTGTGGCAGTCGAAGAGGACGTGGCGAGCGTCCTCCTCTATGCCTGTGCCACACTCGGGCACCAGTCCTCTGTCTCTTGGCCGAAGCGCTTGAGGTAGCCGCGGAAGCAGCCATGTCCGCTCAGTGCCTGGGTAAGGGAGAAATACACCTGGCCGTGCTTCCTTTCAACCCAGCATGCTATGCTTGGGATGAGGGTGTGGGTCCATCGGCCTTTGGGTGAGTGGTCCCATCGAGTCTGCCATCTGTCTATGCTGATCCTTCTGGCGGCGTCCTAAATGTCTGCTTTGGAGCGTACCTCGGCTGCACTGTCCGTCATGGCATCATGGATCTCCTTCCTCTCCCTTATCAGCTCCCTGAGCGTAACTTGCCCGGCAATGACTAACGCGGCTTCGTCTGAGATGGTCCGGAACGAGCCCGCGATCCTAATGGCGCACAGTCTGTACGTTGCCTCCACTCCTCCCACACCGCTGCGGCGTAGAGCATCTGCGACGTCACGACGCTCGTCAGCAGTTTCCTCGTTGCCTGCTATGGCCCTCTGGTGTTTAGCAGCATCCTGGATAGCTCTCCCGCGGTCCCACCGGCCTTCGTGTGGACGTATTCTAGATGCTCTTTGAAGGACAGGCGCGTGTCGATGAGGACTCCAAGGTACTTGATGGACCTCTGCGATTCGATCGCGGTCCCACCAACCTGCACTCTGGCGGTCTCGACCACTTTACGGCTGGATATTAGGACCGCCTCCGTTTTTTGGGCCGCCAGATCCAGCCCCGCGGCGGCTAGCCGCGCCTCGACGGCTTGTATGGCGACGTTGGCAAGCTCCTCCACTGCGGCAAGTTCCTTCGCTACCGCCACTATTGCGACGTCGTCAGCGAAACCCACCAGGTTAGTGTTGGCTGGCATCGGGAGCCGTAGGACCCCGTCGTACATGGCGTTCCAGAGCAGAGGTCCCAAAACGGAGCCCTGCGGGACTCCGGCTGAGACTTCGTATGCCCTAGAGCCCTGACATGTGTCCATTGTCAGCACCCTATTGCTGAAATAGCTGCGCGCTATATTCAGTAGGTAGCCCGGGATGTTGAAGGACCTCAGTGCCTCCAGCGTCCGGGTCCAGTCGGCCGAGTTGAAGGCGTTCCTTATGTCCAGTGTCACCACCAGACAATAGGACTTGGTTCCGCCTCTCCACCTAGTCCCAGCAATGGCTTCCTCCGCCGTTTGTACGACCCTCAAGATGGCGTCCAGCGTCGACCTCCCTTTCCTAAACCCGTGTTGGTTCTGGGAGAGACCGCCTGCTGCTTCGATGGCTGCGCTCAGCCTTGCACCGATCACCCTTTCGAAGACTTTTCCCATGGGGTCCAGAAGGCAGATGGGCCTGTAGGAAGAGGCCACCCCTGGCGGCTTGCCCGGCTTGGTTAATAGTAGCAGCCGTTGCCTTTTCCACCTCTCGGGGAACGTCCCCTCCTGGAGGCATTTGTTGAAAAGGCCCGCAACTTCCCTCGCGAGTAGAAGAAGTGCCAGCTTCAAAGCGCTGTTGCGGATCGCATCCGGACCCGGAGCCTTCCTAGGTATCAGGTTTCTGCCTGCCTGCAACACCTCGGCTTCCGTAACCTCGCAGATGTCGCTCGGGCTATGCTCGAACCGCAGGGAGCTAGGGATCTGCCGTCCTCGAGGAAACAGTGCCCTGACTATACCCTCCAGTGCCTCTGGATCTGTTGGAGCTTTGCTGCCCGTGTTCAGCCTCTTCACCACCATCCTGTACGCGCCTCCCCAGTGGTCCTCTTCGGCGGCATCACACAGCTTAAGGAAGCATTCCCTCTTGCTGTTCCTTATGGCGGTCTTCAGATCCTTTCGCCGCTTTGTAGGTCTCGCTGCATCGGGCCAAGCGCGGTGTGCCTCAGGCTCGCTGGAGCAGCCTTCTGGCCCGGTGGCAGGTTCTACGGAGAACCGCAATCGCTTCGCTCCACCAGAAAACTGGATCCTTGTGCTTCCGGAACGTCCCTCTCGGTAGCATGCTCTGGTCGCAGGCGCCTTCAAGTGCGTCCGCCAATTTGGTCGCCATATCGTTGGCGGAGCGTCTGCATCGTTTGCAGAGTAGCTCTCAAGGGCGCTTGCGAAGGCTTGGGCCCTCAGCGTGTCCTGGCGGTACGCCTTCCCATGCCGGAACGGGGTACCTCTCGATCGGGCAAGGGTGCCCAGGGTGCATAGTATGGCCTCGTGGTCGCTGGCAGTGTATACGTCGCTGATCCTCCATCGGGCGTGCCGGGCCAGCGTGCTGCTGGCATAGGTGAGATCGATGATCGACCCTACACCTGCCCTGCTGAAAGTTTGTTGGGACCCTTCGTTCAGAAGGACGACGTCCAGAGAGGCAAAAGCCTCCAACACCGTGCGGCCTCTGGCGTTTGTACGGGAGGACCCCCATTCCAGGGCCCAGGCGTTGAAGTCGCCTCCGACTACGACGTTGTTCCGTCCTCGCAGATCGCAGCTCAGCTCGTCCATAATGCGGCTGAAAGTCTCCAGTGAGAGGCTGGGTGCCAGGTAGCAGCTGTAGAACCATATGCCGCCTACATACCCTCGGACGAACCCGTCTGCCGACTTGGTGTCGCGCAATTGCGGCGCATCGACGCCACAGAGCCACAGGGCCGCTTTGCCAGTAAGGTCCGTGGCCCAATCGCTGCTGCTGCCCACCTTATGTGGTTCGCTGAGGAGTGCCACCTCAGAGCCAAGCTCGCGCACCGTCTGCGTCAGGAGATCCTGTGCGGCCCTGCAGTGATTCAGGTTGAGTTGAATCAACTGCATGTCGTCCTGGTTTTGCCGACCCCGCTTCGCGTGGCTGGGCAGTTTTTAGTGCCTGCCTGGTGCGTGATCTCCTTCTTTCCAGCTGCTGAGCAGATGAAGCACGCAGGCTCTTTTTTGCATTCGGCAACTTTGTGCCCTTTCTCCCCGCATTTGATGCAGCAGCCACTCCTGTCCACTGTACTCTTGCAGTTCCGTGCGATATGCCCGGGTTCCAGGCATCGGTAGCACCTTGGGAGTCCATCTCTTTTCCGGATCCTACATATGGTCCAGCCGATCCTCACCTTGCCGCCTTTCAGGACCGCTTGGCCCAGGGAGAAGGGCAAGCTGATCTTTTGCCACCTCCAGCAGAAGGTTGCCGTTTATGGTGCGGCGTACCTTGGAGACGCAGCTTCCCAGGTCGGAAAGCTGGTTGTCGTGTCGTCTGGTGACCATTGCCAGAACCTCGCTGTACGACTTCCCGGGGGCCTGAGCTATGACCGCGTCTGGGCGAGCGCGGCGTGCTGCTCTCGGCCTCTTGGCCACCACGCTCCATTCGCTGTCCGGGATTCCGGGGCTCTTGGGCTGCCTCATGGCGCTGGTCGTCGCCACGTCTCCGTGTGGCCGCAACGACGCCTTTTTAAGGGTCCTCTTGGTTGCGATAGCTCCTTTTCGCTGCCTTGGGCGCGTAGGTGGGGTTCCCGGCTCCCCCATTGGACTTTCGGCCACGGATGGCTGGCTAAGTCTACACCACGGTTCGGCTTGCGCTGCGGCATCTTTCCTCCAGACGGTCGTTGTCTGCTGCTCCTTGTCTGCGCTCCGCGTGCTCTGTGAACATTGCGGGCACAGGCCTTGGGCGTCGGAGCCTTCCTGCAGCGCGCTTCTACCCGCTGCAGCCTCTTGGCTCGATTCGATGATGTCCGAGTGCAGCTCCTTCATGCGCACGAACAGTGCTCTGGGTGGCCATGTTGATGTGGCGCGTATTTTTGTCCATCATCCTGGTCTGAACCTCATCAAGGATTTTTCCCAGCTCCGAGAGGTTCTCAAGGCAGGAAGCCTCCTGGTGGGCCTTGCTCTTCTTGGGCGGCGTTTGCCTCTGGGAACTTCCCGGGCTGGCTGGGTCCCGAACCCTCTTGGGGGTCTCCCTAGAGTCAGGGCCCCGACTCTGCGCCGCTGCTGCTGGAGATGGAGATGGCTCGGGTGCCGGCGATCGGGCGAGCATGCTACCCTTCCTGAAGGCGAGCTTTTCATCCTCCTCCATTCCTATTGTTTACTTTAGAATTTGAATTTCGAAATTAAAATCTCCCTCCGTTGGCGCGCAACTCCAGCTCTCTCCAACACTCTGGCAGCCCTGGGTCGATCGGGGCTGTCTGGCAGCACCGTCCGTGTGGCAACTCTACGCGATCACCTGTCTGGCGGCGCGATCAGCTGCTGTGTGTGAAGCTCCATGTACACTTGTACGTGTGTGTGTGTACACGGATATGTGTGAATGTAATTTCATAGCTGACAGACGACGCGGCATTATCTACTCTATATGCGAGTGTGTGGCAACAAATATCGCCTGCTGAATGACCAGACACATTTATTTGTTGCCGCTGCCTCATCTTGACAATCAATTAATTTTCCCCCTCCCAAACCGGAGGCAAGGCTCCCCCGCTCCCCCCGCTCCCACACCCGCTGTCAACAAAGGAAAGTGGCGTCGCGGGCGCTAATTGTTTTTAATGCAAATGGAAAAGGATTTAATAGCGAAGGCTAAACACATTAAGAATGGATTTTTAAAACCATTTCAATTATGCCACAAGTTCCCCATCAATCTGGCTGCGTGCCTCTTCTACTTCTGCCGCCTGATGACGCCTCTGTTTTAACTGCTATGACGTCAACGATTGCAACACTCTTCAGCTGTGCAGCCAGTGCATCCCGTCTCGGCCGGATTTGTCTGCGCCAAAGTTCACTGACACTTTCATGAGTTTTCTTGGGTTGACGAAAATAGTTTTTCCACATTTCGCATTCGACCGAGTGGAAATGAAATCCCCTTGGAGCATAGATATAATATTTCAGAGCACTGCTCGCTGCCAAAAGCTTACTGTTACACATTCGTTCTGCGAAACGAAATCCAGTTAATTAAAATGTGGCAAGCAAATAATAAACAAGCAATTCAAACTAGAAAAAGACCACAATTCTGCTTCCTCTCTGCCTTTGCCTGCCGTAAATGGCCGTCCAATTGGTAATGGCTCGACAAAAATCACACATTCATATTTACGAACCATAAATATGGACTCGTACTACCAAAAAAAGGAAAGGAAAAAAATAAAAGGAGGTTAACCAATTTGTTCGCTTGCGGCTGCTGTAAGTGACAACAAAAGAGGTGGTGGAGCCGGTCAAGGCATTGTAGCTTTTTACAAATGAGTTTCCGTATTTCATTCGGATTCCATGCATATTGCATTTTCTATAAATACAGTATTTGCCAACTGTTCTTTTTTATTTTCACTCTCAAACTGAGTCAATGCAGGGCGTGGGCGGAGGTGCAGATGCAGCTGCAACAGCAACAGCAACAGCATCGGGGTGGCAGCATCAGCACCGAAAATAAATTTCAAATATGTCACAAGCAAAATGAGATAGAATTTTTAGGCGAATATTCGCTGTGCCATGCTGCGTGGGCAGCGATGGCCAAATGCAGGGGAAGTCAATGCGCTCTAGCCGAAAAAGTGAAAGCCAGCATCAATCATGTGAGCAGGCGAGGGGATATAGTTGTCAATCGATTCGCAAGAAGTTCAGGGTTGCCTACTGAACTGAACCGTTCGACAATAGTTCTCTACGATCAAGACTACAAGGTGGCAAAACAATAACACTCCCCCACACACCAGACGTGCGATGTCTCAGCTAATTTTCATTGCCACAAGCGCGGACGGGCGTCCTTCAGGGCCTGCCAAATTCTAAATTTTGGCTAATTTGTCAACAGCCCCCCAGCATTATCCGCACATATCCGACAATTTGGGTAGAACCAAACATCTAACAAAAGCTGTACACATTCGCTACTTACACTATATGGATAGTACGGATTAAATAACTGGAACCATGTGTCCGCTATAGAGAGCTTAGCTTGTACATACATAAATGGGCACCTAGCACTATTATATTTTGCATGCAAATTCCAGGACACAAGTGTGTACCCTCACGTCGAGCACACAGCACAGTACTTTTACATGGCCAAGTGCAACTCTTTTGGCTGACTTTTCAATTTTCTAATATGCTTTAAAGCTTCTGCTTGATGCTGTTGGGAGCGGCGCCTATTGCTTAATTCGATTTTGCTTGACTTTGATGCTGGCAAACTTCATTTGTCCGACTCTAAAAGCGTGAAATAGGATTAGGCCGACGGAAATGCATTCAAGCTGACTTAAATCCATTTCTAGTTGTGCAACGATACAAAGTACCAATTAATAATCTATAGGAAATCAGATTTGAGAGGAGTTAGGGAAGAGAGAGTTGCAGTGCACGCAGTTTATGGAAGAGATCCAAATTAAATTAAGACTGCCAGAAGTATTCCACAAATAGCCATGACCAGAATGAAGCTACTTTGGGCCAAAACGATGACGGGTCAATACTTTTTTCCAGGCTTGTGGATAGATCAGCGTCAGTGCGGCGCCTTAATGCAAGTCTGTGAACGAATTGTATTTGGTAAATTTTCTTTACAGGAATCCGAAAGGATCGAACAAGGTGAAAATGAGCAGTGTACGAATTAAACATTTTACCATTTAACCATTTGGTAATTTGGTAAACCATTTTTTTGTGAAGCTCAAGACTCAAGCCACGGAGTACCATTAATAATACGAAAATGTACAGTAATTAATATCTGATCTACATCCATACAACATTGAAATGCAGCCCTGAATATCGCTCCGATTATAATCGGGAGACAGCTCTGCTTTTCACTTTGAATTCCGGTTTGAGCAGGCGACGACTTTCAGTGTGAAAATCCGAGCAGTCATCCTTTCGAAAATTGTGCCAGCGAGCGGAGCTCATGTAAAGTGGAAAATTAAATATAAAAATTAAAATTCCTCTTAGAGTCGTAGTGAGAAGTGTCGAACAAAATCTTCTAAAACTGTATTTAGCACGCGCGTGTTCTCAAGTTAGTTCACACATATTTAAAGTGAAAAATTTCGCATTTGCCGCACACACGAACACACGCACGCACACAGAAACGCCGGTTTTGTGAACTCACTTGACGAAAAGAAAGAGCGAGAAGAAAAAAGTTGCCAAATCAAAGTGGTCACCGAGCCGAAGTCCGTTGAGCCCAAGGTCAGCACCAAGGAGGCGCCGTGCCAGTCATCGGACTGCGAGACTTCCCAGCAGGAGCCGGTCTCGCAAGTAAGCAGCCCGAAGGGCGCCCGTGTAGGGATCTTCAATGCCGAGGACTTCTTGTCGCGTGCTCAGATGAACGACAAAATCAACAACATCTTGCGCTCGCCCACCAAGCCGCCCAACGGGGTGCGCCAGCGCTCCGTCTACACCAACAACCCATCGCCGGTAAGTGAAATTCCAAGCAATAACGTGAAAGTTTCTTCAATTTTCAGACATTTTGTTTTACAAAACTGCCGCATCATCGCGCTAGCAGGGTATCAACAGCGAGTTAACAGCCGCCGCAGACTTAACAGCTCGGCAACAGCAGCATTGCCACATCACCTCATTGCCCTCTCCTGTTATTTCAGACCTTCTTATTTTCCGTCTCGCTCTTTTCCACCATTGCTCTCTTACTTTCCGACTTTAATATTCGAATTTTCCTTCTCTATTCCCCCCTCTTCTCTTCTCTTCTAATACTATTCAAAATAGTTTGGTTAATTTCTATAAAAATCAAATGCAAATTGGGAAAAACGCACACACGTATGTAAGTACATATATGTATGTATGTATGTATATGCATGCGTTAACAGAATGTTAGCAACAGTTGCAAAGTCATTCGATTGCTGCGCTGCTGACACTTTATCTCGTATCTGTCGTTTTCTCTCCTGCCGGTATTCAATTATTTTCTGGCACTTTCACTTCCTCACCTCTTCATTTCCTTCCGGATCTAACTTCCGCTACTACCACTCGCCTTCTCATCCCCCCTCCCTTAGCAAGCAAGCTTGCGTGTCGGCATGACTGTGGGCCGGCTGTCCCAACGCATGAGCAACATCTCGCTGTCCTCCGGCACGGACTCCGTGGGCCACATGGATCGCGGCAGCAGCTCCAGTCTCGCTAGCAGCGCCACCGTTGGCACCAACACCATCACCAGCGGCATTTCCAAGGAGTGCGCCAATTACCCCGTCGGCAGTCAGTCGGCCCGTCCATACGTCCAACTGCCGGGCATACACATTTCCAACCCTCCCCAGTACGGGCCAGGGAATATGCAGGAAATAGACGCTGGCAAAATACCGCACAACGGCAAGGCACTCACAGGGCGCTACAATGCCACGCCCACCTATGGCTTCGACAACGAGCAGAACTACTGCCTGGTAAGAGGCTCCTGCATATCTGTAAATCTAGCCGATTCTATGCTCAATCTCAGAATTCCCAACAGTTGCCGTCTCCAATGCCCCCTCCACCATCCGCCTTGGCACGCGTGAGCAGCACACGCAACTTCGAGCTCGAGAACCACACACCGCCGGCATGTCCCGGCTCTGGACCCATTGCCATGACGAACGGCACCATCCAGTTGCGCCTCCGCGATGGCGTGCGGTGAGTGTGGACGCCCCCAGCCCCTTGGCTCTTCTTTAAGACCGACCCCTAATGTTAATACCTTTCTTTGCATGGGGCAGCATTGACATGACTCTGGACAAGGCGGTGCGCGTGCTCAATCAGCGCAGCATGCTGGCAGTTGCTCTATCACGCAACTGCAGCAACTCGGCTTTGATCCACCCCAATGGACGCATCTTGCAGAGCGGCGCTAAAGTCGAAATAGTCACCTACGACAGCATGAAGGGCAATAACTTTGTGTGAGTGGGAATGGCCCTTACCCCAACGTGGCATCTTTTGAATCCTTTGAATTATCTTCCCATTACAGTCGCTATGCCAAGATGTGGTACAAGGGTGTGAGCTTCACCAGCGAGGCGTGCGCTCTCATCTACCTGGTGGACACAGCCGGGACGCGCACCACAACCGACACTTTCACCGATCTGACCAAGGACTACACCCTGGCAGTGTTCTATGGGTGAGTCCCCCCGGCCAATTGCATCGCTTCTTATTTGGCTAATTTCGATTTAATTCCCGAACTTCTCGCAGCGACTCGCGCCATGGTCCCTCTTATATGGCTGAAGCCCATGACGTGATTGACAATTCAAATTACACCTGTACCGAGGATGGCACTGAGATCTATGACATAAACGGATTTCGCATCACCCAGGCAGCCGATGGCCTGGTGAAGGTCACTCGTGTGGACAACAAGTGCTTGATTCGCACCAGTCCCGGCAATGGATCGGCCACTTTGACCACACCTGGCATCCATTGCACTGCCTCTCTGGGCAAGACCTCGCATCTGTTTGTTCGGTGAGTGTCAAACAGATGCTCTCAACCTCCCCCTCCCCCTCGCCCATCATCCTGCTCTGCTAACTTCCGTTCTGTTCTGTCCTTTGTAGTCGCCATGAGAAGCGCATGCACTTCGATGGATCCTGTTTCATTGTACGCAACGCCGGACACTCCGCCGGCTTCAATGAGAACAACCAGCTCATTGTCTACTGAGCGGCGTTCGTAGTCCGGAGATAGAAACGGCGCAGTGGTAGCCCATCCCACACGCACACACTCACACATGTCAACACATTTCACCTGGTACACATACATAGACACCTACAGCAGCACACTTGAGAGACCTTGACGTGGAGAGACGGATTCAGTTAGGATCCCGGAATTTAGGAATATCAAAATCAATTTGGGAAATAAGTTAGAAAGCAAATATGTTCGTACACAAACCAGCACCTCACCACACCACACACACACACCTCACCGAAGGAACTCAGCCCAGTCCTATCTGGGTTTCGATTGCTCGACATGGGCGCAACACAACCACACCACCAACCCCCAGGGAATACTAGTTGTCTTTCGTTTACCATTGCCTACATATATATCATGCCGTATATATGCGTGTATTACTAGTTGTTATTGCAAATCGGGAGCGCTTTCCTGCTTCCCGAAATCAGTTGGCCAAATCAGACCGATCTCAAGCTGAAGCGGAACCAATCAGAGCCGAATCGCTTCGAACAGGGCCGTGCCAGCGTTTGGTGTTCAAAAAAAGAAACATCGTTTTTCTACTCGTTTCCATTTCGGCTTTTTCAGTTCTTCTAAATTGTTTCTTTTACGCAGTTCAGTTATAAATTTTGTTTGATAGACTTTAAAAATGGCAAAACTCAAGAAAAAAAGTTTAAAGAAATATCTCCCAAAAAAAAATTTACAAAATTATGCACAGTTGGTGCGTCTGATTAAGCAACGTGTATTCAACAATTATAGTAGATCAGAGGACTAGTTCTCTTGGGCGTTACGTTTAGGCAACGTAACGCCAGTGCCGATACATTATTTCTAAGCTACCAGTTCTTTCAATGCAATCCAATAATGTTCATCCACACCCGTAGCATACAGACACTCGAACACGTAACCCATAATCACACACACCACACACTCTTTACAAGAGGCAAAAGAAAGTGAATTATTTGCAAGAGGCACAGCGCCAGACATATTTAAAACAGCAACAGGACACACATGAAAGATAGAACAGATCCTGTGAAAGGTAGAAAGTGAGAGCTTATTAAATTTACCCCAATTGTAATTTGATTAAAAGACACTTGTCCTGTGAGGAGGACAATGAAAGAAACCCCCATACAAACACAAAACATAGGCTTAATATATACATAAATACGATGGGATGTCCAATTATAACACAAAGTTAAGCCCAGTGTGAAAAACCGGGATTAGCTTTACGTCAATCTCCAACACCTAAATTTTCTATCATGTAAAGAGAAATTCATGTGCCCCAAAATCAATACTATGGAAGTATAATAAATTTAAAATGCAATCTGTGCATTCAATAAATTAATTTATTCCTCCAAAAGAATGGTGGAGCAATGGAGCTCGTTTCGTTTCCTACCCTCCATCCTTTGCTAATTTCTTGGTGGAAAGAAAATGTCGACTGCCTCCTGCCCCGTGCCTTTATGTGTTCGAGTATTTATGTACCTTCTGTCATACATGGCCGGGGTATCGTAAATTTACAACAAAATTGTTTTATGGCCCCACTCCATGGGCCCTCCTGGCCCCCCTCAGGCGGAGCTTTGCGTTTACGCCGTCACCTGAAGTGCCATCAGGAGTTGGACAATTTCAGGCCCTAGACGACAGTTTGGTTCGGTTTCCCATCTTAAAGAGTACTTGGAATTTAATCATTTAAATTTCTGTGAGGATTTCCAAGAAAATAAATTTGAATATCTGCCGCTATAGAGTTTATATTTAAATCCGATTTAATGTAAAAGCCGGATAAGCCCTATCTTCGGAGACATCGGTGTTCAGGCCAGCCGTAAACAATTTCCGCGCACTGTGCCAACTCCGTGCGCCCCGGTCCCAACTCGCTCTCGCGCGCTCGGAGGGGCGCTCGGATCCACAATCCACGATCCACACGGCGCTCACGGCAGACAAAGCACCATAAGGCATAGAGTTAAGCAGTTACGATTTCACTCCCGCTTCAGACGGCCGATCTACCGCGCGACCGTCCAACCAAATACACACACATAATTATATATATACCACTAAACATAACGGTTTTTATTTCTTATGACGGCTACAGCAATTGCGTTGTGGGAGAGTTGAGCTTCGATCCGCCCCACTACAAGCATTGGTCCTTCGAGCCGGATCTTCGCCTTCCCCATAAGGAGAAGCTCACCCCAGCCAGCATCGGCGGATCGCTCCAAGTTCAAGATAAGTACTCTTCGATTGTGCCTAACAACAGTGCAGTGATTTTGTGCGAGTTTTCCATCCCAGTCCGAGTTCCCGTGGCATATGTACATGCATGCATGTGTATGTATTTATTTCTCGCTCTAGCTCCAAATTAAACCATACTTCGTTCTGCCAACGGTTGTGGCTTCCTACTTCTCCAAAGGTTTAATTTGATCCGAGCACACTCCTGCGTTCAGCTTCCGATCCAGTGTAAATAATATTCTTACCTCTCCAGCTACCAGCTGAGCTTTCGTTGCTAACATACATACATATGTACATACATGTATGTACACATCGCAACGCAATCCAAGCGGCTGGCAACAAACATAAAGGCATATTCTTGCAATTTTTTTTGTGGTTTATTCCGTGCATGCTCAACGTTCCATAGTTTGTCGGTTTTATAAGGAAATAAAATAACAAATCACTGCGCCTCCTTATTTAACTAATTATACTACCAACAAAATAACGATCCATACATACTGCACATACATACATATGTAGTTATCTTACATATCTATACGTTCGCATTTTAAATTAGCATATTCTTGCACATCTATATAATATACATATTGTATATAAAACGGTTATCCACCGTTTTACCCGTTGTTTGACATCTCTTCAACCCAAGCCGCGGTACATAGCACTTACAGCCATACATACACACATACAAGCAGCAGCGGCGGTGCATTCTTTTCGTTTTTCTTTTCGCTTTCGCTTCTCCACCGTTTGCCTGCGTTGTAGTTGTTGGGAGAATATTTTTCGGTGCCGCGCTTGACCGTAATGGAACGCCAAGTGACGCGCAACCCTGCATTTCGAGAGTATATTGTTTTCAACCGTAGTTCAATCGTAGTATTTATATCTATATATTCCGGCCACGGTGTACTATTTCCATAATTTAAATACTCGCAATAAATTCCACCAAAACCACATATCCACGGTTCGTAGTTCTGAACTTCCACGTCGCCATTTCCGCTCACCTACCTTTGCGACTCCACTACGCGTTATCGCAGATCCATCAGCAAACATGCCCACTGTTGAGAAGAAATCTCGCAAGAAGTTTAAGCGGGTGAGTTCGCTGAGTTTGACCCATCCACCCAGCTCCAACGGCTCAGTCACTACGCCCACATCTTCCCGTCCGGCCCCAGCTGAGCGAGGTCCGACCACGTCCAGGGTTCACGCACCACATGCCTTCGAGGATTTGTTGCTCCCCTCCGGAGTCCCTCGCACGGCTCCTAGCACTATGGCCGCCAGTTCCGCACAGTCTAAGTTTGCCTTGGCTGCAAGCAGACTGACCCGCTTCGACCAGAAGCTCAGCGCTCTAGATGCTAGCACACCAACCCGCTCGCTCTCCCAAGTCCATCGAGAACAACTCCGAAGCCTGTGGGCAAAGGTGGACGCGAAGTTCGCGGCCTGTTCGGTGACGATGGCGGAAGAGGATCCAGAGGGTGTAGCTTATGTCCAAGAGATGTACGATGACTGCTACGCGGTCTACGCGCAATGCCTGGCCGAACTGAACGATCAGCTCGAGCCCCCGACTGTCCCTCACACGCCGCAACTGGCCGTTCAAGTGCCGACTTCCGGCGGTTGCCGCCTCCCTCCATGTGACACTGAAGTTTTCAGTGGGGACTACCAGCAGTGGTAGCCAACCCAAGGTTGGCTCCAGTGGAAAAACTGTTCCACCTCAACAAAAAGACCAGCGGTGAAGCCCACGACATAGTGGCACAGGCTCCACTTACGAACGAGGGTTTCGCGTCCGCATGGAACGCCCTCCGTGAGCGTTTCCAAAACAAGAGGCTGATACTCAAGGCCCAGCTGAAGATCCTTTTTAGTCTGCCCCAAATCCGTACCGAGTCAGCAGCAGCGCTAAACGAGCTCCACAGGGCCGTCCACAAGTGCCTCACGACACTCACCCAATCCGAGGTCTCCACAGACAGCGTTTTCGCTGACGGAGTTTTAGTGTACCTCATTTCCGCTAAGCTGCCAAAGACGACCTTAGAGCTTTGGGAGCAATCCGTGACGCACAAGTCCGAAATTCCCACCTGGCACGCCATGGACAAGTTCCTGGCGGAGCGGTACCTGTCTCTCGAAGTGACCGAGGACGACCATCCAGGCATGGAGACTCAGGCCCACTCCAGGGCGAGCATACGCACTGCAGACAATTCGAGAAGCAATCCGTTTCGGTCTCAAGGAAGTCCTTATCCTAGGAGTGCCCACTCGTTCGAAACCACAGTGAATCAAACGAGGAGCACGTGTGATCTCTGCTCCAAAGAGTATCATCCAGTCCGGTTATGCCCTTACTTCCTTCAAATGCCCGCTGGCGCTCGCTCCGACTACATTAAGCAAAAGCAGCTTTGTTTGAACTGCTTTGCCAGGGGCCACCAGATACGAGCATGCCAAAGCGCCCACAATTGCATAATTTGTGGAGACCGGCACCATACGCTTCTGCACCGTAGCAATCCAGCAAACTCCAGCGAGGCGATTTCCACAACGGCACAAAATTCCTCAGCGTGGCCCGAGCTACATCTACGAGTACCAAGCGTACAAAATCCAAGTTCGTCCGAAGCCCAGCCAAACGTTCAGTCATATTTCGCCTCCGGTACGAGTGCTGTCCTCCTAGGCACGGCTATCGTTAATATTTGCCACCTGGGAAAAACTTTCCACGCCCGCGCTCTGATCGACTCTGGCTCAGAGGCAACGTTCATTACAGAACGTCTTGTGGACATGATCAAATTGCCATTCCAACGTATCCAGGCACAGGTCTCCGGCCTAAATAATGCCGTATCCGCTCAGTCAAAGAAGCTCTGCAGTTTTTCCATCCGTTCTCCGACTAAGCCGGGCTTACAACTAAATGCCACAGCCTACGTTATTCCGGAATTGGCCGCGAATATTCCGAACCTCTCATGGGCGGATCCGACCTTCTATGAGAGTTCACAAATAGATATCCTGATTGGAGCGGATATCCTTCCGTCCATTCAGTTAAGTGGCTCACTGACCAACATCTGTGGCTCTCTCCTCGGGCAGGAGACCATTTTCGGCTGGGTACTCACAGGTCCAGTGCCTCAGGTGATTAATCAAATCTCATCGTTCTCGAGTCAAATTTCCAGACGACCTATCACACTGGTAGAAGACTCGGGGTCTTTTTACGACAGCAATTTCCTTCCAGCTCCCTCCGCAGAAGTTCTCGAACGGTCTCCTGACCGACGGAAATATTTCCAAATTATGCACTGTATGAAAGCTCTACGCTCCGGTCCGAATTCAAGCCTGAACTCGAAGGTGAATCCGTCCTTAGATCAACATAGCCTCACCAGACTATGTAACCGGGCGGCAATTTCCAATGTCTTAAATGTGCCTCTCACCCGTTCCAAGATCGTTACTAATGCGTCTCCGACGCCTTTATTTCAATTTAGTTCTCCGCACCCAGATATGGCCCCACGTCCCCGCGCCAACCGCACCAGGGAGAACCGACGTGCTCGGGAAATTGGCTCCTACCGTTGCCGAATCTGCCAAGGAGTCCATCCGCTACGGACCTACCACCAATTTCTTCTCCTGAGCCCGAAGAGAAACTCCGAGCTGTCCTTATCAACCAGTATTGCGGGAACTGCCTGGCTCACCAACACTCCGGCAAAAACAACCACACGCTACTCCACGTACCCACGTCTCGTCGTCCGGCCCGCTCAGCCTCGGGAGCATCGTCGCCATCTAAATCGAACCATGCAAAACGCCGCCCTCGTCGTCCAGCCCGCTCAGCCCCGACTGTACCGTCGCCATCTACATCGGCTCACGACGAACGACACACTCGTCTCCCCGCGAGCCGCCCCGTCGTAGGAACCACGGCGCCATCCACAGATTCCTCAAGACAAACCCCTGTTTTGCGCATCCTCACGCCTATCCGACCGTGGAGCGACACTGAGTCGACGTCCTTGTCAAGTCCAGAGCGCCTTTTTTGGGATGAATCGGGTCCGGGGCGTACGCCCAGCCATAGGCCACCCCATTATACTTTGCAATCCTGCAAGGGGATGGGAGGATGTTCAGGCCAGCCGTAAACAATTTCCGCGCACTGTGCCAACTCCGTGCGCCCCGGTCCCAACTCGCTCTCGCGCGCTCGGAGGGGCGCTCGGATCCACAATCCACGATCCACACGGCGCTCACGGCAGAAAAAGAACCATAAGGCATAGAGTTAAGCAGTTACGATTTCACCCCAGCTTCAGACGGCCGATCTACCGCGCGACCGTCCAACCAAATACACACACATAATTATATATATACCACTAAACATAACGGTTTTCATTTCTTATGACGGCTACAGCAATTGCGTTGTGGGAGAGTTGAGCTTCGATCCGCCCCACTACAAACAATCGGGATATGGAAGACCTTTTTGATCTCCAAAAACCAAGCTTCGCGGGGATACAAATATTTCGTTGAATTTTTAATCGCACATTTACGACACAGCTGTTTTTATTTTATCGTAGCGTGACAACCCTGGGCGGCCAGTGTGTACACTCTTTTGGACTACAATATTGTTTGTCTTGCTGTTGACAGCGGTAAATTAGGCAAATGGAAGGAAAAGTACATTGATATTTAATAAGTGAAATGTCTTGAGCCTTGTCGTTACCTGCAAACAAATCCAAATGCACAGGGATATCGGATCGACTGTCATGCAGACTAAAGTTTCCAACAAACTTAACCTGGAGCTGGAGGTGGAGGTAGGCACGCGGCGCGGATGCTACAGCGCTGGCTGTGGCTGTTGATAAAGATTATTGGATAATGTCTTGGCGGAACTATCTGCCACGTCTGTCTCTGTCATAAGAAGAAAGTTGTTACATGGTTAGAGATACACAAAGAGAGAGAAAGAGATATGCATACGGAAAGTGTGTGAAAGCGTGGAGCAGTGAGAGCGGGTGCGGAAGCCACAGCGTGGATACAGAAGCAGCGGTAAATACAAATAGCCCAACCAGGGAAGGATCAAAATATTGATGTCTGGAATGGCTTTATTCAAGTGTGAGAGCCTAACTGGGACTCGTGCGAGCAAAGGACCGACCTCACATATGTATCTGTGGCATATTCAATGCTCACGCTTGTGTGACTGCGCCCCTGCGAGTCCTTGTCTGCATCCATTTGCCGCTCGCACCCGTGTGCCCAACATTAAAAGCTTTTCACACTTAATTGGGCGTAAAATTAAATCAGAATTGATTAGAACACTTGAATGACAACAGCCGTGGCCGTGTTGCTGATGTCAATGGCATCAGAGAGAGCCGCATCCTGCCAGCATCCAAGCCCCCAAGCCTCCCAGCTCCCAGCTCCCACTCCACCTCCTGCCAGCAATTCCGCTGGCATTCTAAGCATAAACAAACTTTTTGGTTTCGATTTTCCCCAGCTGACGCACGGCACGGCAAGGCACGGCACGTCGGTGACTTCGGCCACGTTCCTGCCGCTTCTCGGGGCTCCTGCCACTTCCGAAGCCGGGCACTCCCGAGACAGAGCGCACTAATTGCTGCTGGGAACTTCCCTGGGGAGGCTCCCCCGCAACCCTGTTTTTCATCGGAAAGTTTATGAAATTCAATTTCCCCCAAAATCCTGCATATCTGTAAATCTAGCCGATTCTATGCTCAATCTCAGAATTCCCAACAGTTGCCGTCTCCAATGCCCCCTCCACCATACGCCTTGGCACGCGTGAGCAGCACACGCAACTTCGAGCTCGAGAACCACACACCGCCGGCATGTCCCGGCTCTGGACCCATTGCCATGACGAACGGCACCATCCAGTTGCGCCTCCGCGATGGCGTGCGGTGAGTGTGGACGCCCCCAGCCCCTTGGCTCTTCTTTAAGACCGACCCCTAATGTTAATACCTTTCTTTGCATGGGGCAGCATTGACATGACTCTGGACAAGGCGGTGCGCGTGCTCAATCAGCGCAGCATGGTGGCAGTTGCTCTATCACGCAACTGCAGCAACTCGGCTTTGATCCACCCCAATGGACGCATCTTGCAGAGCGGCGCTAAAGTCGAAATAGTCAGCTACGACGGCATGAAGGGCAATAACTTTGTGTGAGTGGGAATGGCCCTTACCCCAACGTGGCATCTTTTGAATCCTTTGAATTATCTTCCCATTACAGTCGCTATGCCAAGATGTGGTACAAGGGTGTGAGCTTCACCAGCGAGGCGTGCGCTCTCATCTACCTGGTGGACACAGCCGGGACGCGCACCACAACCGACACTTTCACCGATCTGACCAAGGACTACACCCTGGCAGTGTTCTATGAGTGAGTCCCCCGGCCAATTGCATCGCTTCTTATTTGGCTAATTTCGATTTAATTCCCGAACTTCTCGCAGCGACTCGCGCCATGGTCCCTCTTATATGGCTGAAGCCCATGACGTGATTGCCAATTCAGCTTACACCTGTACCGAGGATGGCACTGAGATCTATGACATAAACGGATTTCGCATCACCCAGGCAGCCGATGGCCTGGTGAAGGTCACTCGTGTGGACAACAAGTGCTTGATTCGCACCAGTCCCGGCAATGGATCGGCCACTTTGACCACACCTGGCATCCATTGCACTGCCTCTCTGGGCAAGACCTCGCATCTGTTTGTTCGGTGAGTGTCAAACCGATGCTCTCAACCTCCCCCTCCCCCTCCCCTCGCCCGTCATCCTGCTCTGCTAACTTCCGTTCTGTTCTGTCCTTTGTAGTCGCAATGAGAAGCGCATGCACTTCGATGGATCCTGTTTCATTGTACGCAACGCCGGACACTCCGCCGGCTTCAATGAGAACAACCTGCTCATTGTCTACTGAGCGGCGTTCGTAGTCCGGAGATAGAAACGGCGCAGTGGTAGCCCATCCCACACGCACACACTCACACATGTCAACACATTTCACCTGGAACATAAACATAGACACCTACAGCAGCACACTTGAGGGACCTTGACGTGGAGAGAGGGATTCAGTTAGGATCCCGGAATTTAGGAATATCAAAATCAATTTGGGAAATAAGTTAGAAAGCAAATATGTTCGTACAAAAACCAGCACCACACCACACCACACACAAACACCTCAGCGAAGGAACTCAGCCCAGTCCTATCTGGGTTCCGATTGCTCGACATGGGCGCAACACAACCACACCACCAACCCTCAGGGAATACTAGTTGTCTTTCGTTTACCATTGCCTACATATATATCATTCCGTATATATGCGTGTATTACTAGTTGTTATTGCAAATCGGGAGCGCTTTCCTGCTTCCCCAAATCAGTTGGCCAAATCAGACCGATCTCAATTTGAAGCGGAACCAATCAGAGCCGAATCGCATCGAACAGGGCCGTGCCAGCGTTTGGTGTTCAAAAAAAGAAACATCGTTTTTCTACTCGTTTCCATTTCGGCTTTTTCAGTTCTTCTAAATTGTTTCTTTTACGCAGTTCAGTTCTAAATTTTGTTTGATAGACTTTAAAAATGGCAAAACTCAAGAAAAAAAAGTTTAAAGAAATATCTCCCAAAAAAAAATTTACAAAATTATGCACAGTTGGTGCGTCTGATTAAGCAACGTGTATTCAACAATTATAGTAGATCAGAGGACTAGTTCTCTTGGGCGTTACGTTTAGGCAACGTAACGCCAGTGCCGATACATTATTTCTAAGCTACCAGTTCTTTCAATGCAATCCAATAATGTTCATCCACACCCGTAGCATACAGACACTCGAACACGTAACCCATAATCACACACACCGCACACTCTTTACAAGAGGCAAAAGAAAGTGAATTATTTGCAAGAGGCACAGCGCCAGCCACATTTAAAACAGCCACAGGACACACATGAAAGATAGAACAGATCCTGTGAAAGGTAGAAAGTGAGAGTTTATTAAATTAACCCCAATTGTAATTTGATTAAAAGACACTTGTCCTGTGAGGAGGACAATGAAAGAAACCCCCATACAAACACAAAACATAGGCTTAATATATACATAAATACGATGGGATGTCCAATTATAATACAAAGTTAAGCCCAGTGTGAAAAACCGGGGTTAGCCTTACGTCAATCTCCAACAACTAAATTTTCTATCATGTAAAGAGAAATTCATGTGCCCCAAAATCAATACTATGGAAGTATAATAAATTTAAAATGCAATCTGTTCATTCAATAAATTAATTTATTCCTCCAAAAGAATGGTGGAGCAATGGAGCTCGTTTCGTTTCCTACCCTCCATCCTTTGCTAATTTCTTGGTGGAAAGAAAATGTCGACTGCCTCCTGCCCCGTGCCTTTATGTGTTCGAGTATTTATGTACCTTCTGTCATACATGGCCGGGGGTATCGTAAATTTACAACAAAATTGTTTTATGGCCCCACTCCATGGGCCCTCCTGGCCCCCCTCAGGCGGAGCTTGGCGTTTACGCCGTCACCTGAAGTGCCATCAGGAGTTGGACAATTTCAGGCCCTAGACGACAGTTTGGTTCGGTTTCCCATCTTTAAGAGCACTTGGAATTTATTCATTTAAATTTCTGTGAGGATTTCCAAGAAAATAAATTTAAATATCTGCCGCTATAGAGTTTATATTTAAATCCGATTTAATGTAAAAGCGGATTACGCTCTTCCATTTTGAAGGGACTTCGGATAAGCCCTATCTTCGGAGACATCGGTGTTCAGGCCAGCCGTAAACAATTTCCGCGCACTGTGCCAACTCCGTGCGCCCCGGTCCCAACTCGCTCTCGCGCGCTCGGAGGGGCGCTCGGATCCACAATCCACGATCCACACGGCGCTCACGGCAGACAAAGCACCATAAGGCATAGAGTTAAGCAGTTACGATTTCACTCCCGCTTCAGACGGCCGATCTACCGCGCGACCGTCCAACCAAATACACAACATAAATTTATATATACCACTAAACATAACGGTTTTCATTTCTTATGACGGCTACAGCAATTGCGTTGTGGGAGAGTTGAGCTTCGATCCGCCCCACTACAAGCATTGGTCCTTCGAGCCGGATCTTCGCCTTCCCCATAAGGAGAAGCTCACCCCAGCCAGCATCGGCGGATCGCTCCAAGTTCAAGATAAGTACTCTTCGATTGTGCCTAACAACAGTGCAGTGATTTTGTGCGAGTTTTCCATCCCAGTCCGAGTTCCCGTGGCATATGTACATGCATGCATGTGTATGTATTTATTTCTCGCTCTAGCTCCAAATTAAACCATACTTCGTTCTGCCAACGGTTGTGGCTTCCTACTTCTCCAAAGGTTTAATTTGATCCGAGCTAACTCCTGCGTTCAGCTTCCGATCCAGTGTAAATAATATTCTTACCTCTCCAGCTACCAGCTGAGCTTTCGTTGCTAACATACATACATATGTACATACATGTATGTACACATCGCAACGCAATCCAAGCGGCTGGCAACAAACATAAAGGCATATTCTTGCAATTATTTTTGTGGTTTATTCCGTGCATGCTCAACGTTCCATAGTTTGTCGGTTTTATAAGGAAATAAAATAACAAATCACTGCGCCTCCTTATTTAACTAATTATACTACCAACAAAATAACGATCCATACATACTGCACATACATACATATGTATTTATCTTACATATCTATACGTACGCATTTTAAATTAGCATATTCTTGCACATCTATATAATATACATATTGTATATAAAACGGTAATCCACCGTTTTACCCGTTGTTTGACATCTCTTCAACCCAAGCCGCGGTACATAGCACTTACAGCCATACATACACACATACAAGCAGCAGCAGCGGTGCATTCTTTTCGTTTTTCTTTTCGCTTTCGCTTCTCCACCGTTTGCCTGCGTTGTAGTTGTTGGGAGAATATTTTTCGGTGCCGCGCTTGACCGTAATGGAACGCCAAGTGACGCGCTACCCTGCATTTCGAGAGTATATTGTTTTCAACCGTAGTTCAATCGTAGTATTTATATCTATATATTCCGGCCACGGTGTACTATTTCCATAATTTAAATACTCGCAATAAATTCCACCAAAACCACATATCCACGGTTCGTAGTTCTGAACTTCCACGTCGCCATTTCCGCTCACCTACCTTTGCGACTCCACTACGCGTTATCGCAGATCCATCAGCAAACATGCCCACTGTTGAGAAGAAATCTCGCAAGAAGTTTAAGCGGGTGAGTTCGCTGAGTTTGACCCATCCACCCAGCTCCAACGGCTCAGTCACTACGCCCACATCTTCCCGTCCGGCCCCAGCTGAGCGAGGTCCGACCACGTCCAGGGTTCACGCACCACATGCCTTCGAGGATTTGTTGCTCCCCTCGAGAGTCCCTCGCACGGCTCCTAGCACTATGGCCGCCAGTTCCGCACAGTCTAAGTTTGCCTTGGCTGCAAGCAGACTGACCCGCTTCGACCAGAAGCTCAGCGCTCTAGATGCTAGCACACCAACCCGCTCGCTCTCCCAAGTCCATCGAGAACAACTCCGAAGCCTGTGGGCAAAGGTGGACGCGAAGTTCGCGGCCTGTTCGGTGACGATGGCGGAAGAGGATCCAGAGGGTGTAGCTTATGTCCAAGAGATGTACGATGACTGCTACGCGGTCTACGCGCAATGCCTGGCCGAACTGAACGATCAGCTCGAGCCCCCGACTGTCCCTCACACGCCGCAACTGGCCGTTCAAGTGCCGACTTCCGGCGGTTGCCGCCTCCCTCCATGTGACACTGAAGTTTTCAGTGGGGACTACCAGCAGTGGTAGCCAACCCAAGGTTGGCTCCAGTGGAAAAACTGTTCCACCTCAACAAAAAGACCAGCGGTGAAGCCCACGACATAGTGGCACAGGCTCCACTTACGAACGAGGGTTTCGCGTCCGCATGGAACGCCCTCCGTGAGCGTTTCCAAAACAAGAGGCTGATACTCAAGGCCCAGCTGAAGATCCTTTTTAGTCTGCCCCAAATCCGTACCGAGTCAGCAGCAGCGCTAAACGAGCTCCACAGGGCCGTCCACAAGTGCCTCACGACACTCACCCAATCCGAGGTCTCCACAGACAGCGTTTTCGCTGACGGAGTTTTAGTGTACCTCATTTCCGCTAAGCTGCCAAAGACGACCTTAGAGCTTTGGGAGCAATCCGTGACGCACAAGTCCGAAATTCCCACCTGGCACGCCATGGACAAGTTCCTGGCGGAGCGGTACCTGTCTCTCGAAGTGACCGAGGACGACCATCCAGGCATGGAGACTCAGGCCCACTCCAGGGCGAGCATACGCACTGCAGACAATTCGAGAAGCAATCCGTTTCGGTCTCAAGGAAGTCCTTATCCTAGGAGTGCCCACTCGTTCGAGACCACAGTGAATCAAACGAGGAGCACGTGTGATCTCTGCTCCAAAGAGTATCATCCAATCCGGTTATGCCCTTACTTCCTTCAAATGCCCGCTGGCGCTCGCTCCGACTACATTAAGCAAAAGCAGCTTTGTTTGAACTGCTTTGCCAGGGGCCACCAGATACGAGCATGCCAAAGCGCCCACAATTGCATAATTTGTGGAGACCGGCACCATACGCTTCTGCACCGTAGCAATCCAGCAAACTCCAGCGAGGCGATTTCCACAACGGCACAAAATTCCTCAGCGTGGCCCGAGCTACATCTACGAGTACCAAGCGTACAAAATCCAAGTTCGTCCGAAGCCCAGCCAAACGTTCAGTCATATTTCGCCTCCGGTACGAGTGCTGTCCTCCTAGGCACGGCTATCGTTAATATTTGCCACCTGGGAAAAACTTTCCACGCCGCGCTCTGATCGACTCTGGCTCAGAGGCAACGTTCATTACAGAACGTCTTGTGGACATGATCAAATTGCCATTCCAACGTATCCAGGCACAGGTCTCCGGCCTAAATAATGCCGTATCCGCTCAGTCAAAGAAGCTCTGCAGTTTTTCCATCCGTTCTCCGACTAAGCCGGGCTTACAACTAAATGCCACAGCCTACGTTATTCCGGAATTGGCCGCGAATATTCCGAACCTCTCATGGGCGGATCCGACCTTCTATGAGAGTTCACAAATAGATATCCTGATTGGAGCGGATATCCTTCCGTCCATTCAGTTAAGTGGCTCACTGACCAACATCTGTGGCTCTCTCCTCGGGCAGGAGACCATTTTCGGCTGGGTACTCACAGGTCCAGTGCCTCAGGTGATGAATCAAATCTCATCGTTCTCGAGTCAAATTTCCAGACGACCTATCACACTGGTAGAAGACTCGGGGTCTTTTTACGACAGCAATTTCCTTCCAGCTCCCTCCGCAGAAGTTCTCGAACGGTCTCCTGACCGACGGAAATATTTCCAAAATATGCACTGTATGAAAGCTCTACGCTCCGGTCCGAATTCAAGCCTGAACTCGAAGGTGAATCCGTCCTTAGATCAACATAGGCTCACCAGACTATGTAACCGGGCGGCAATTTCCAATGTCTTAAATGTGCCTCTCACCCGTTCCAAGATCGTTACTAATGCGTCTTCGACGCCTTTATTTCAATTTAGTTCTCCGCACCCAGATATGGCCCCACGTCCCCGCGCCAACCGCACCAGGGAGAACCGACGTGCTCGGGAAATTGGCTCCTACCGTTGCCGAATCTGCCAAGGAGTCCATCCGCTACGGACCTACCACCAATTTCTTCTCCTGAGCCCCGAAGAGAAACTCCGAGCTGTCCTTATCAACCAGTATTGCGGGAACTGCCTGGCTCACCAACACTCCGGCAAAAACAACCACACGCTACTCCACGTACCCACGTCTCGTCGTCCGGCCCGCTCAGCCTCGGGAGCATCGTCGCCATCTAAATCGAACCATGCAAAACGCCGCCCTCGTCGTCCAGCCCGCTCAGCCCCGACTGTACCGTCGCCATCTACATCGGCTCACGACGAACGACACACTCGTCTCCCCGCGAGCCGCCCCGTCGTAGGAACCACGGCGCCATCCACAGATTCCTCAAGACAAACCCCTGTTTTGCGCATCCTCACGCCTATCCGACCGTGGAGCGACACTGAGTCGACGTCCTTGTCAAGTCCAGAGCGCCTTTTTTGGGATGAATCGGGTCCGGGGCGTACGCCCAGCCATAGGCCACCCCATTATACTTTGCAATCCTGCAAGGGGATGGGAGGATGTTCAGGCCAGCCGTAAACAATTTCCGCGCACTGTGCCAACTCCGTGCGCCCCGGTCCCAACTCGCTCTCGCGCGCTCGGAGGGGCGCTCGGATCCACAATCCACGATCCACACGGCGCTCACGGCAGAAAAAGAACCATAAGGCATAGAGTTAAGCAGTTACGATTTCACCCCAGCTTCAGACGGCCGATCTACCGCGCGACCGTCCAACCAAATACACACACATAATTATATATATACCACTAAACATAACGGTTTTCATTTCTTATGACGGCTACAGCAATTGCGTTGTGGGAGAGTTGAGCTTCGATCCGCCCCACTACAAACAATCGGGATATGGAAGACCTTTTTGATCTCCAAAAACCAAGCTTCGCGGGGATACAAATATTTCGTTGAATTTTTAATCGCACATTTACGACACAGCTGTTTTTATTTTATCGTAGCGTGACAACCCTGGGCGGCCAGTGTGTACACTCTTTTGGACTACAATATTGTTTGTCTTGCTGTTGACAGCGGTAAATTAGGCAAATGGAAGGAAAAGTACATTGATATTTAATAAGTGAAATGTCTTGAGCCTTGTCGTTACCTGCAAACAAATCCAAACAAATCGCGGCCTGTTCGGTGACGATGGCGGAAGAGGATCCAGAGGGTGTAGCTTATGTCCAAGAGATGTACGATGACTGCTACGCGGTCTACGCGCAATGCCTGGCCGAACTGAACGATCAGCTCGAGCCCCCGACTGTCCCTCACACGCCGCAACTGGCCGTTCAAGTGCCGACTTCCGGCGGTTGCCGCCTCCCTCCATGTGACACTGAAGTTTTCAGTGGGGAGTACCAGCAGTGGTAGCCAACCCAAGGTTGGCTCCAGTGGAAAAACTGTTCCACCTCAACAAAAAGACCAGCGGTGAAGCCCACGACATAGTGGCACAGGCTCCACTTACGAACGAGGGTTTCGCGTCCGCATGGAACGCCCTCCGTGAGCGTTTCCAAAACAAGAGGCTGATACTCAAGGCCCAGCTGAAGATCCTTTTTAGTCTGCCCCAAATCCGTACCGAGTCAGCAGCAGCGCTAAACGAGCTCCACAGGGCCGTCCACAAGTGCCTCACGACACTCACCCAATCCGAGGTCTCCACAGACAGCGTTTTCGCTGACGGAGTTTTAGTGTACCTCATTTCCGCTAAGCTGCCAAAGACGACCTTAGAGCTTTGGGAGCAATCCGTGACGCACAAGTCCGAAATTCCCACCTGGCACGCCATGGACAAGTTCCTGGCGGAGCGGTACCTGTCTCTCGAAGTGACCGAGGACGACCATCCAGGCATGGAGACTCAGGCCCACTCCAGGGCGAGCATACGCACTGCAGACAATTCGAGAAGCAATCCGTTTCGGTCTCAAGGAAGTCCTTATCCTAGGAGTGCCCACTCGTTCGAGACCACAGTGAATCAAACGAGGAGCACGTGTGATCTCTGCTCCAAAGAGTATCATCCAATCCGGTTATGCCCTTACTTCCTTCAAATGCCCGCTGGCGCTCGCTCCGACTACATTAAGCAAAAGCAGCTTTGTTTGAACTGCTTTGCCAGGGGCCACCAGATACGAGCATGCCAAAGCGCCCACAATTGCATAATTTGTGGAGACCGGCACCATACGCTTCTGCACCGTAGCAATCCAGCAAACTCCAGCGAGGCGATTTCCACAACGGCACAAAATTCCTCAGCGTGGCCCGAGCTACATCTACGAGTACCAAGCGTACAAAATCCAAGTTCGTCCGAAGCCCAGCCAAACGTTCAGTCATATTTCGCCTCCGGTACGAGTGCTGTCCTCCTAGGCACGGCTATCGTTAATATTTGCCACCTGGGAAAAACTTTCCACGCCCGCGCTCTGATCGACTCTGGCTCAGAGGCAACGTTCATTACAGAACGTCTTGTGGACATGATCAAATTGCCATTCCAACGTATCCAGGCACAGGTCTCCGGCCTAAATAATGCCGTATCCGCTCAGTCAAAGAAGCTCTGCAGTTTTTCCATCCGTTCTCCGACTAAGCCGGGCTTACAACTAAATGCCACAGCCTACGTTATTCCGGAATTGGCCGCGAATATTCCGAACCTCTCATGGGCGGATCCGACCTTCTATGAGAGTTCACAAATAGATATCCTGATTGGAGCGGATATCCTTCCGTCCATTCAGTTAAGTGGCTCACTGACCAACATCTGTGGCTCTCTCCTCGGGCAGGAGACCATTTTCGGCTGGGTACTCACAGGTCCAGTGCCTCAGGTGATGAATCAAATCTCATCGTTCTCGAGTCAAATTTCCAGACGACCTATCACACTGGTAGAAGACTCGGGGTCTTTTTACGACAGCAATTTCCTTCCAGCTCCCTCCGCAGAAGTTCTCGAACGGTCTCCTGACCGACGGAAATATTTCCAAAATATGCACTGTATGAAAGCTCTACGCTCCGGTCCGAATTCAAGCCTGAACTCGAAGGTGAATCCGTCCTTAGATCAACATAGGCTCACCAGACTATGTAACCGGGCGGCAATTTCCAATGTCTTAAATGTGCCTCTCACCCGTTCCAAGATCGTTACTAATGCGTCTTCGACGCCTTTATTTCAATTTAGTTCTCCGCACCCAGATATGGCCCCACGTCCCCGCGCCAACCGCACCAGGGAGAACCGACGTGCTCGGGAAATTGGCTCCTACCGTTGCCGAATCTGCCAAGGAGTCCATCCGCTACGGACCTACCACCAATTTCTTCTCCTGAGCCCCGAAGAGAAACTCCGAGCTGTCCTTATCAACCAGTATTGCGGGAACTGCCTGGCTCACCAACACTCCGGCGAAAACAACCACACGCTACTCCACGTACCCAAGTCTCGTCGTCCGGCCCGCTCAGCCTCGGAGCATCGTCGCCATCTAAATCGAACCATGCAAAACGCCGCCCTCGTCGTCCAGCCCGCTCAGCCCCGACTGTACCGTCGCCATCTACATCGGCTCACGACGAACGACACACTCGTCTCCCCGCGAGCCGCCCCGTCGTAGGAACCACGGCGCCATCCACAGATTCCTCAAGACAAACCCCTGTTTTGCGCATCCTCACGCCTATCCGACCGTGGAGCGACACTGAGTCGACGTCCTTGTCAAGTCCAGAGCGCCTTTTTTGGGATGAATCGGGTCCGGGGCGTACGCCCAGCCATAGGCCACCCCATTATACTTTGCAATCCTGCAAGGGGATGGAGGATGTTCAGGCCAGCCGTAAACAATTTCCGCGCACTGTGCCAACTCCGTGCGCCCCGGTCCCAACTCGCTCTCGCGCGCTCGGAGGGCGCTCGGATCCACAATCCACGATCCACACGGCGCTCACGGCAGAAAAAGAACCATAAGGCATAGAGTTAAGCAGTTACGATTTCACCCCAGCTTCAGACGGCCGATCTACCGCGCGACCGTCCAACCAAATACACACACATAATTATATATATACCACTAAACATAACGGTTTTCATTTCTTATGACGGCTACAGCAATTGCGTTGTGGGAGAGTTGAGCTTCGATCCGCCCCACTACAAACAATCGGGATATGGAAGACCTTTTTGATCTCCAAAAACCAAGCTTCGCGGGGATACAAATATTTCGTTGAATTTTTAATCGCACATTTACGACACAGCTGTTTTTATTTTATCGTAGCGTGACAACCCTGGGCGGCCAGTGTGTACACTCTTTTGGACTACAATATTGTTTGTCTTGCTGTTGACAGCGGTAAATTAGGCAAATGGAAGGAAAAGTACATTGATATTTAATAAGTGAAATGTCTTGAGCCT